>NC_091234.1:1539907-1839907 GCF_040958095.1 Procambarus clarkii | reverse complement strand
TATGATTTGAAGGTAAAATCCTCATATATGGTTATATAGTGACTTTTTTCACGTTTTTCATGTAGTTTGATATTACGTAAATATATTCATTTTTACCAATATTTCGATACTATTTCATGTAGAATCACGATATGTGATTTGGCCTTCAAATCTCAGAATTTCGCATAATATTGCATTTTAAGCAAATTTTCTTGCATTTTGCTTCGTACGAAAAATCATCGAATTTAGCAATATTTTAACGTTTATCATCTCCTTTTCCTTCATGTGATTTAAACAAAATATCATCGAATTAGGCAATATTTTGCCGTTTTCCACGTTTTTGTGAATTTTCCGTCCATGGGTATTAATTCATATATATATACGATAAAAATGATGCAAACACATAATTGATTAGGTAATAACCTTAAATACTTCATTTTCAATCATCTATTTGTTTCTCGTTAAAATACTGAGTAAGATATTGAAAAGGGGAGAAGTTCGGGTTTTTTTGCATATATCGACGTTTCAGCCGGATTAGAGCGGTTTTACGTGTACATCTTCCATCGTTAATATAATCGGAAAATCAAGAACATTATAGTTAATTCTAATGAAAAGACATTGTTTTGTATCATTTGTATTGGAAACAACATTGTCATATGTCTTTTCTTGGATCTAAATAATACGAAACCTCGCTCTATGATTTGAAGTTAAAATCCTCAAATATGGTTATATTGTGACTTTTTTCACGTTTTTCATGTAGTTTGATATTACGTAAATATATTCATTTTTACCAATATTTCGATACTATTTCATGTAGTATCACGATATGTGATTTGGCCTTCAAATCTCAGAATTTCGCATAATATTGCATTTTAAGCAAGTTTTCTTGTATTTTGTTTCGTACGAAAAATCATAGAATTTACCAATATTTTGACGTTTATCATCCCCTTTTCCTTTATTTGATTTAAACAAAATATCATCGAATTAGGCAATATTTTGCCGTTTTTCCAAGTTTTTGTGAATTTTCAGTCTATGGGTATTAATTCATTATATATACGATAAAAATGATGCAAACACATAATTGATTAGATAATAACCTTAAATACTTCATTTTCAATCAACTATTTGTTTCTCGTTAAAATACTGAGTAAGATATTGAAAAGGGGAGAAGTTCTGTTTTTATTGCATATATCGACGTTTCAGCCGGAATAGAGCGATTTTCGTGTACATCTTCCATCAGTAATATGTACGGAAAATCAAGAACATTATAGTTAATTCTAATGAAAACACATTGTTTTTTACATTTGTATTGGAAACAACATTGTCATATGTCTTTCTTGGAACTAAATAATACGAAACCTCGCTCTATGATTTGAAGTTAAAATCCTCAAATATGGTTATATAGTGACTTTTTTCACGTTTTTCATGTAGTTTGGTATTACGTAAATATATTCCTTTTTACCAATATTTCGATACTATTTCATGTAGTATCACGATATGTGATTTGGCCTTCAAATCTCAGAATTTCGCATAATATTGCATTTTAAGCAAGTTTTCTTGCATTTTGCTTCGTACGAAAAATCATCGAATTTACCAATATTTTAACGTTTATCATCTCCTTTTTCCTTCATGTGATTTAAACAAAATATCATCGAATTAGGCAATATTTTGCCGTTTTCCACGTTTTTGTGAATTTTCCGTCCATGGGTATTAATTCATATATATATACGATAAAAATGATGAAAACACATAATTGATTAGATAATAACCTTAAATACTTCATTTTCAATCATCTATTTGTTTCTCGTTAAAATACTGAGTAAGATATTGAAAAGGGGAGAATTTCGGTTTTTATTGCATATATCGACGTTTCAGCCGGATTAGAGCGGTTTTACGTGTAAATCTTCCATCGTTAATATAAACGGAAAATCAAGAACATTATAGTTAATTCTAATGAAAACACATTGTTTTTTATCATTTGTATTGGAAACAACATTGTCATATGTCTTTTCTTGGATCTAAATAATACGAAACCTCGCTCTATGATTTGAAGTTAAAATCCTCAAATATGGTTCTAAAGTGACTTTTTTCACGTTTTTCATGTAGTTTGATATTACGTAAATATATTAATTTGTACCAATATTTCGATACTATTTCATGTAGTATCACGATATGTGATTTGGCCTTCAAATCTCAGAATTTCGCATAATATTGCATTTTAAGCAAGTTTTCTTGCATTTTGTTTCGTACGAAAAATCATCGAATATAGCAATATTTTGACGTTTAACATCTCCTTTTCCTTCATAAGATTTAAACAAAATATCATCGAATTAGGCAATATTTTGCCGTTTTCCACGTTTTTGTGAATTTTCAGTCCATGGGTTTTAATTCATATATATACGATAAAAATGATGCAAACACATAATTGATTAGATAATAACCTTAAATACTTCATTTTCAATCATCTATTTGTTTCTCGTTAAAATACTGAGTAACATATTGAAAAGGGGAGAAGTTCGGTTTTTATTGCATATATCGACGTTTCAGCCGGATTAGAGCGGTTTTACGTGTACATCTTCCCTCGTTAATATAAACGGAAAATCAAGAACATTAAAGTTAATTCTAATGAATACACATTGTTTTTTATCATTTGTATTGGAAACAACATTGTCATATGTCTTTTCTTGGAACTAAATAATACGAAACCTCGCTCTATGATTTGAAGTTAAAATACTCAAATATGGTTATATAGTGACTTTTTTCACGTTTTTCATGTAGTTTGATATTACGTAAATATATTCATTTTTACAAATATTTCGATACTATTTCATGTAGTATCACGATATATGATTTGGCCTTTAAATCTCAGAATTTCGCATAATATTGCATTTTAAGCTAGTTTTCTTGCATTTTGTTTCGTAAACAAAATCATCGAATTTAGCAATATTTTGACGTTTATCATCCCCTTTTCCTTTATTTGATTTAAACAAAATATCATCGAATTAGGCAATATTTTACCGTTTTTCCACGTTTTTGTGAATTTTCAGTCTACGGGTATTAATTCATTATATATACGATAAAAATGATGCAAACACATAATTGATTAGATAATAACCTTAAATACTTCATTTTCAATCAACTATTTGTTTCTCGTTAAAATACTGAGAAAGATATTGAAAAGGGGAGAAGTTCTGATTTTATTGCATATATCGACGTTTCAGCCGGAATCGAGCGGTTTTCGTGTACATCTTCCATCGGTAATATAAACGGAAAATTAGGAACATTTTAGTTAATTCTAATGAAAACACATTGATTTTTATTATTTGTATTGGAAACAACATTGTCATATGTCTTTTCTTGGATCTAAATAATACGAAACCTCGCTCTATAGTTTGAAGGTAAAATGCTCAAATATGGTAAAATTGTGACTTTTTCACGTTAATCATGTAGTTTGATATTACGCAAATATATTCATTTTTACCAATATTCCGATACTATTTCATGTAGTATCACGATATGTGATTTGGCCTTCAAATCTCAGAATTTCGCATAATATTGCATTTTAAGCAAGTTTTCTTGCATTTTGTTTCGTACGAAAAATCATCGAATTTACCAATATTTTGACGTTTATCATCCCCTTTTCCTTCATGTGATTTAAACAAAATATCATCGAATTAGGCAATATTTTGCCGTTTTCCAAGTTTTTGTGAATTTTCAGTCCATGGGTATTAATTCATATATATGCGATAAAAATGATGCAAACACATAATTGATTAGATAATAACCTTAAATACTTCATTGCAATCATCTATTTGTTTCTCGTTAAAATACTGACTAAGATATTAAAAAAGGGAGAAGTTCGGTATGTATTGCATATATCGACGTTTTAGCAGGATTAGAGCGGTTTTACGTGTACATCTTCCATCGGAAATATAAACGGAAAATCAGGAACATTTTAGTTAGTTCTAATGAAAACACATTGATTTTTATCATTTGTGTTGGAAACAACATTGTCATATGTCTTTTCTTCGATCTAAATAATACGAAACCTCGCTCTATGATTTGAAGTTAAAATCCTCAAATACTGTTAAATAGTGACTTTTTTCGGTTTTTCATGTAGTTTGATATTACGTAAATATATTCATTTTTACCAATATTTCGATACTTTTTCATGTAGTATCACGATATGTGATTTGGCCTTGAAATCTCAGAATTTCGCATAATATTGCATTTTAAGCAAGTTTTCTTGCATTTTGTTTCGTACGAAAAATCATCGAATTTAGCAATATTTTGACGTTTATCATCCCCTTTTCCTTTATTTGATTTAAACAAAATATCATCGAATTAGGCAATATTTTGCCGTTTTTCCACGTTTGTGAATTTTCAGTCTATGGGTATTAATTCATTATATATACAATAAAAATGATGCAAACACATAATTGATTAGATAATAACCTTAAATACTTCATTGCAATCATCTATTTGTTTCTCGTTAAAATACTGAGTTAGATATTAAAAAGGGGAGAAGTTCGGTTTGTATTGCATATATCGACGTTTCAGCCGGATTAGAGCGGTTTTACGTGTACATCTTCCATCGGAAATATAAACGGAAAATCAGGAACATTTTAGTTAGTTCTAATGAAAACACATTGATTTTTATCATTTGTGTTGGAAACAACATTGTCATATGTCTTTTCTTCGATCTAAATAATACGAAACCTCGCTCTATGATTTGAAGTTAAAATCCTCAAATACTGTTAAATAGTGACTTTTTTCGGTTTTTCATGTAGTTTGATATTACGTAAATATATTCATTTTTACCAATATTTCGATACTTTTTCATGTAGTATCACGATATGTGATTTGGCCTTGAAATCTCAGAATTTCGCATAATATTGCATTTTAAGCAAGTTTTCTTGCATTTTGTTTCGTACGAAAAATCATCGAATTTAGCAATATTTTGACGTTTATCATCCCCTTTTCCTTTATTTGGATTTAACAAAATATCATCGAATTAGGCAATATTTTGTCGTTTTCCACGTTTTTGTGAATTTTCAGTCCATGGGTTTTAATTCATATATATACGATAAAAATGATGCAAACACATAATTGATTAGATAATAACCTTAAATACTTCATTTTCAATCATCTATTTGTTTCTCGTTAAAATACTGAGTAAGATATTGAAAAGGGGAGAAGTTCGGTTTGTATTGCATATATCGACGTTTCAGCCGGATTAGAGCGGTTTTACGTGTACATCTTCCCTCGTTAATATAAACGGAAAATCAAGAACATTAAAGTTAATTCAAATGAATACACATTGTTTTTTATCATTTGTATTGGAAACAACATTGTCATATGTCTTTTCTTGGAACTAAATAATACGAAACCTCGCTCTATGATTTGAAGTTAAAATCCTCAAATATGGTTATATAGTGACTTTTTTCACGTTTTTCATGTAGTTTGATATTACGTAAATATATTCATTTTTACCAATATTTCGATACTATTTCATGTAGTATCACGATATGTGATTTGGCCTTTAAATCTCAGAATTTCGCATAATATTGCATTTTAAGCTAGTTTTCTTGCATTTTGTTTCGTAAAAAAAATCATCGAATTTAGCAATATTTTGACGTTTATCATCTCCTTTTCCTTTATTTGATTTAAACAAAATATCATCGAATTAGGCAATATTTTACCGTTTTTCCGCGTTTTTGTGAATTTTCAGTCTACGGGTATTAATTCATTATATATACGATAAAAATGACGCAAACACATAATTGATTAGATAATAACCTTTGTTTCGGCCCTCTCGGGACGCAACGGGGTTCTTACTCTGATGTAGGTAGAGGAAGATATATATCGGGCCCCAAGCCAGTAGAGGCTATCAAGGGATGCGATCCGTGACGCAAGTAACTTAAAGGGAGTAGGGAAAGAAAGGTAAGAACTTAATATAATATAATATAACCATCACCATTTAAATATATAAAAGTAAAACGTACACAAGGGGGAGGGGTATTAACACTTTACACAGGGGGTCAACACTGTAGTCTTCTGCTGGAGACTATGGATCCTTGAAGCTAGGTGCTGAGTCCGCGGTGTTTTCTTCGTGGCCTCAAGACGTGTCCTCGGAGAACGCCGAGCCTACCCTGGCCACAGGTCAGCCACAACACAGGTCCACTGGGGGCACCGTCGTGGAGGCCGTCAACCACACGTCCAGCAGGTCTGCTGGCAGGTACTGAGCCACCAAGGCTGGTACGGCCACTCCACGAACGATACGCCCTACGGGGTATACCCGCCCTAAGGGGTACGCCCTAGACAGGAGTCTCGTGTGATATCACCAATCACCCTCCTGTCCTCAATACCCCAGTGGATTATCGTCTCCAACCGTCGGTCCCGGGTAAATCCTTCCACTGCCACTCCACTGGCAGGCTTAACACACCACAGTGTTCTTCCGGGGGGACGACGTCACAACAGCTGCAGCAAACTTCACAGTATGGAGACTGGCTGCCTCGGGTAGACTGACTACACCTTCAACACAGTGGTCCCAGGTTGGCTCTGTAAGCAGACACGTCATTAATAACCGGGACACTAATACACCACACTCACAGGCTCAGATACAAACGCCCGACATATCCACTCCATAGATGGCGCTGTCTTCGGAGCACCACCTCACCAGAGGTCAGGAGCGGCGGTGTTGAGCGCTGAACCAGACTGGAAACTGGTCCTCGAGGCCAGTACACGCTGTCCTCACTAGGTGTCGTCGTTCGTTTGGCGGGGGTTTCGGGAGCTGACCCACAGATGGCGTGTTTGTCACTGCTCCAGGCTAGGACGCTGGATCCGGGTTCGTAACAACCTTAAATAGTTCATTTTCAATCAACTATTTCTTTCTCGTTAAAATACTGAGTAAGATATTAAACGGGGGAGAAGTTCTGATTTTATTGCATATATCGACGTTTCAGCCGGAATAGAGCGGTTTTCGTGTACATCTTCCATCGGTAATATAAACGGAAAATTAGGAACATTTTAGTTAATTCTAATGAAAACACGTTGATTTTTATCATTTGTATTGGAAACAACATTGTCATATGTCTTTTCTTGGAACTAAATAATACGAAACCTTGCTCTATGATTTGAAGGAAAAATCCTCAAATATGGTAAAATAGTGACTTTTTTCACGTTAATCATGTAGTTTGATATTACGCAAATATATTAATTTTTACCAATATTTCGATACTATTTCATGTAGTATCACGACAAGTGATTTGGCCTTCAAATCTCAGAATTTCGAATAATATTGCATTTTAAGCAAGTTTTCTTGCATTTTGTTTCGTACGAAAAATCATCGAATTTACCAATATTTTGACGTTTATCATCCCCTTTCCTTCATGTGATTTAAATAAAATATCATCGAATTAGGCAATATTTTGCCGTTTTCCACGTTTTTGTGAATTTTCAGTCCATGGGTATTAATTCATTATATATACGATAAAAATGATGCAAACACATTATTCATTAGATACCTTAAATACTTTATTTTCAATGAACTATTTGTTTCTCGTTAAAATACTGAGTAAGATATTGAAACGGGGACAAGTTCTGTTTTTATTGCATATATCGATGTTTCAGCCGGAATAGAGCGGTTTTACGTGTACATCTTCCATCGGTAATATAAACGGAAAATCAGGAACATTTTAGTTAATTCTAATGAAAACACATTGATTTTTATCATTTCTATTGGAAACAACATTGTCATATGTCTTTTCTTGGAACTAAATAATACGAAACCTCGCTCTATGATTTGAAAGTAAAATCCTCAAATATGGTAAAATAGAAACTTTTTCACGTTAATCATGTAGTTTGATATTACGCAAATATATTCATTTTTATCAATATTTCGATACTATTTCATGTAGTATCACGATATGTGATTTGGCCTTCAAATCTCAGAATTTCGCACAATATTGCATTTTAAGCAAGTTTTCTTGCATTTTGTTTCGTACGAAAAATCATCGAATTTAGCAATATTTTGACGTTTATCATCCCCTTTTCCTTTATGTGATTTAAACAAAATATCATCGAATTAGGCAATATTTTGCCGTTTTCCACGTTTTTGTGAATTTTCAGTCCATGGGTATTAATTCATATATATGCGATAAAAATGATGCAAACACATAATTGATTAGATAAAATCCTTAAATACTTCATTTTCAATCAACTATTTCTTTCTCGTTAAAATACTGAGTAAGATTTTAAACGGGGGAGAAGTTCTGATTTTATTGCATATATCGACGTTTCAGCCGGAATAGAGCTGTTTTCGTGTACATCTTCCATCGGTAATATAAACGGAAAATCAGGAACATTTTAGTTAATTCTAATGAAAACACATTGATTTTTATCATTTGTATTGGAAACAACATTGTCATATGTCTTTTCTTGGATCTAAATAATACGAAACCTCTCTCTATGATTTGAAGGTAAAATCCTCAAATATTGTATAATAGTGACTTTTTCACGTTAATCATGTAGTTTGATATTACGCAAATATATTCATTTTTACCAATATTCCGATACTATTTCATGTAGTATCACGATATGTGATTTGGCCTTCAAATCTCAGAATTTCGCATAATATTGAATTTAAGCAAGTTTTCTTGCATTTTGTTTCGTACGAAAAATCATCGAATATAGCAATATTTTGACGTTTATCATCCCATTTTCCTTCATGTGATTTAAAAAAATGTCATGGAATTAGGCAATATTTTGCCGTTTTCCACGTTTTTGTGAATTTTCAGTCCATGGGTATTAATTCATATATATACGATACGATACAAATGATGCAAACACATAATTGATTAGATAATAACCTTAAATACTTCATTTTCAATCAACTATTTGTTTCTCGTTAAAATACTGAGTAAGATATTGAAAAGGGGAGAAGTTCGGTTTGTATTGCATATATCGACGTTTCAGCCGGATTAGAGCGGTTTTAAGTGTACATCTTCCATCGGTAATATAAACGGAAAATCACGAACATTTTAGTTAATTCTAATGAAAACACATTGATTTTTATCATTTGTATTGGAAACAACATTGTCATATGTCTTTTCTTGGAACTAAATAATACGAAACCTCGCTCTATGATTTATAGTTAAAATCCTCTAAATAGTGACTTTTTTCACGTTTTCATGTAGTTTGATATTACGTAAATATATTCATTTTTACCAATATTTCGATACTATTTCATGTAGTATCATGATATGTGATTTGGCCTTCAAATCTCAGAATTTCGCATAATATTGAATTTAAGCAAGTTTTCTTGCATTTTGTATCGTACGAAAAATCATCGAATATAGCAATATTTTGACGTTTATCATCCCATTTTCCTTCATGTGATTTAAACAAAATGTCATGGAATTAGGCAATATTTTGCCGTTTTCGACGTTTTTGTGAATTTTCAGTCCATGGGTATTAATTCATATATATACGATACGATACAAATGATGCAAACACATAATTGATTAGATAATAACCTTAAATACTTCATTTTCAATCAACTATTTGTTTCTCGTTAAAATACTGAGTAAGATATTGAAAAGGGAAGAAGTTCGGTTTGTATTGCATATATCGACGTTTCAGCCGGATTAGAGCGGTTTTAAGTGTACATCTTCCATCGGTAATATAAACGGAAAATCGGGAACATTTTAGTTAATTCTAATGAAAACACATTGATTTTTATCATTTGTATTGGAAACAACATTGTCATATGTCTTTTCTTGGAACTAAATAATACGAAACCTCGCTCTATGGTTTATAGTTAAAATCCTCTAAATAGTGACTTTTTTCACGTTTTCATGTAGTTTGATATTACGTAAATATATTCATTTTTACCAATATTTCGATACTATTTCATGTAGTATCACGATATGTGATTTGGCCTTGAAATCTCAGAATTTCGCATAATATTGCATTTTAAGCAAGTTTTCTTGCATTTTGTTTCGTACGAAAAATCATCGAATTTAGCAATATTTTGACGTTTATCATCCCCTTTTCCTTTATTTGGATTTAACAAAATATCATCGAATTAGGCAATATTTTGTCGTTTTCCACGTTTTTGTGAATTTTCAGTCCATGGGTTTTAATTCATATATATACGATAAAAATGATGCAAACACATAATTGATTAGATAATAACCTTAAATACTTCATTTTCAATCATCTATTTGTTTCTCGTTAAAATACTGAGTAAGATATTGAAAAGGGGAGAAGTTCGGTTTGTATTGCATATATCGACGTTTCAGCCGGATTAGAGCGGTTTTACGTGTACATCTTCCCTCGTTAATATAAACGGAAAATCAAGAACATTAAAGTTAATTCAAATGAATACACATTGTTTTTTATCATTTGTATTGGAAACAACATTGTCATATGTCTTTTCTTGGAACTAAATAATACGAAACCTCGCTCTATGATTTGAAGTTAAAATACTGAAATATGGTTATATAGTGACTTTTTTCACGTTTTTCATGTAGTTTGATATTACGTAAATATATTCATTTTTACCAATATTTCGATACTATTTCATGTAGTATCACGATATGTGATTTGGCCTTTAAATCTCAGAATTTCGCATAATATTGCATTTTAAGCTAGTTTTCTTGCATTTTGTTTCGTAAAAAAAATCATCGAATTTAGCAATATTTTGACGTTTATCATCTCCTTTTCCTTTATTTGATTTAAACAAAATATCATCGAATTAGGCAATATTTTACCGTTTTTCCGCGTTTTTGTGAATTTTCAGTCTACGGGTATTAATTCATTATATATACGATAAAAATGACGCAAACACATAATTGATTAGATAATAACCTTAAATAGTTCATTTTCAATCAACTATTTCTTTCTCGTTAAAATACTGAGTAAGATATTAAACGGGGGAGAAGTTCTGATTTTATTGCATATATCGACGTTTCAGCCGGAATAGAGCGGTTTTCGTGTACATCTTCCATCGGTAATATAAACGGAAAATTAGGAACATTTTAGTTAATTCTAATGAAAACACGTTGATTTTTATCATTTGTATCGGAAACAACATTGTCATATGTCTTTTCTTGGAACTAAATAATACGAAACCTTGCTCTATGATTTGAAGGTAAAATCCTCAAATATGGTAAAATAGTGACTTTTTCACGTTAATCATGTAGTTTGATATTACGCAAATATATTAATTTTTACCAATATTTCGATACTATTTCATGTAGTATCACGACAAGTGATTTGGCCTTCAAATCTCAGAATTTCGAATAATATTGCATTTTAAGCAAGTTTTCTTGCATTTTGTTTCGTACGAAAAATCATCGAATTTACCAATATTTTGACGTTTATCATCCCCTTTCCTTCATGTGATTTAAATAAAATATCATCGAATTAGGCAATATTTTGCCGTTTTCCACGTTTTTGTGAATTTTCAGTCCATGGGTATTAATTCATTATATATACGATAAAAATGATGCAAACACATTATTCATTAGATACCTTAAATACTTTATTTTCAATGAACTATTTGTTTCTCGTTAAAATACTGAGTAAGATATTGAAACGGGGACAAGTTCTGTTTTTATTGCATATATCGATGTTTCAGCCGGAATAGAGCGGTTTTACGTGTACTTCTTCCATCGGTAATATAAACGGAAAATCAGGAACATTTTAGTTAATTCTAATGAAAACACATTGATTTTTATCATTTCTATTGGAAACAACATTGTCATATGTCTTTTCTTGGAACTAAATAATATGAAACCTCGCTCTATGATTTGAAAGTAAAATCCTCAAATATGGTAAAATAGAAACTTTTTCACGTTAATCATGTAGTTTGATATTACGCAAATATATTCATTTTTATCAATATTTCGATACTATTTCATGTAGTATCACGATATGTGATTTGGCCTTCAAATCTCAGAATTTCGCACAATATTGCATTTTAAGCAAGTTTTCTTGCATTTTGTTTCGTACGAAAAATCATCGAATTTAGCAATATTTTGACGTTTATCATCCCCTTTTCCTTTATGTGATTTGAACAAAATATCATCGAATTAGGCAATATTTTGCCGTTTTCCACGTTTTTGTGAATTTTCAGTCCATGGGTATTAATTCATATATATGCGATAAAAATGATGCAAACACATAATTGATTAGATAAAATCCTTAAATACTTCATTTTCAATCAACTATTTCTTTCTCGTTAAAATACTGAGTAAGATTTTAAACGGGGGAGAAGTTCTGATTTTATTGCATATATCGACGTTTCAGCCGGAATAGAGCTGTTTTCGTGTACATCTTCCATCGGTAATATAAACGGAAAATCAGGAACATTTTAGTTAATTCTAATGAAAACACATTGATTTTTATCATTTGTATTGGAAACAACATTGTCATATGTCTTTTCTTGGATCTAAATAATACGAAACCTCGCTCTATGATTTGAAGGTAAAATCCTCAAATATTGTAAAATAGTGACTTTTTCACGTTAATCATGTAGTTTGATATTACGCAAATATATTCATTTTTACCAATATTCCGATACTATTTCATGTAGTATCACGATATGTGATTTGGCCTTCAAATCTCAGAATTTCGCATAATATTGAATTTAAGCAAGTTTTCTTGCATTTTGTTTCGTACGAAAAATCATCGAATATAGCAATATTTTGACGTTTATCATCCCATTTTCCATCATGTGATTTAAAAAAATGTCATGGAATTAGGCAATATTTTGCCGTTTTCCACGTTTTTGTGAATTTTCAGTCCATGGGTATTAATTCATATATATACGATACGATACAAATGATGCAAACACATAATTGATTAGATAATAACCTTAAATACTTCATTTTCAATCAACTATTTGTTTCTCGTTAAAATACTGAGTAAGATATTGAAAAGGGGAGAAGTTCGGTTTGTATTGCATATATCGACGTTTCAGCCGGATTAGAGCGGTTTTAAGTGTACATCTTCCATCGGTAATTTAAACGGAAAATCAGGAACATTTTAGTTAATTCTAATGAAAACACATTGATTTTTATCATTTGTATTGGAAACAACATTGTCATATGTCTTTTCTTGGAACTAAATAATACGAAACCTCGCTCTATGATTTATAGTTAAAATCCTTTAAATAGTGACTTTTTTCACGTTTTCATGTAGTTTGATATTACGTAAATATATTCATTTTTACCAATATTTCGATACTATTTCATGTAGTATCATGATATGTGATTTGGCCTTCAAATCTCAGAATTTCGCATAATATTGAATTTAAGCAAGTTTTCTTGCATTTTGTATCGTACGAAAAATCATCGAATATAGCAATATTTTGACGTTTATCATCCCATTTTCCTTCATGTGATTTAAACAAAATGTCATGGAATTAGGCAATATTTTGCCGTTTTCGACGTTTTTGTGAATTTTCAGTCCATGGGTATTAATTCATATATATACGATACGATACAAATGATGCAAACACATAATTGATTAGATAATAACCTTAAATACTTCATTTTCAATCAACTATTTGTTTCTCGTTAAAATACTGAGTAAGATATTGAAAAGGGAAGAAGTTCGGTTTGTATTGCATATATCGACGTTTCAGCCGGATTAGAGCGGTTTTAAGTGTACATCTTCCATCGGTAATATAAACGGAAAATCAGGAACATTTTAGTTAATTCTAATGAAAACACATTGATTTTTATCATTTGTATTGGAAACAACATTGTCATTTGTCTTTTCTTGGAACTAAATAATACGAAACCTCGCTCTATGATTTATAGTTAAAATCCTCTAAATAGTGACTTTTTTCACGTTTTCATGTAGTTTGATATTACGTAAATATATTCATTTTTACCAATATTTCGATACTATTTCATGTAGTATCACGATATGTGATTTGGCCTTTAAATCTCAGAATTTCGCATAATATTGCATTTTAAGCTAGTTTTCTTGCATTTTGTTTCGTAAAAAAAATAATCGAATTTAGCAATATTTTGACGTTTATCATCCCCTTTTCCTTTATTTGATTTAAACAAAATATCATCGAATTAGGCAATATTTTACCGTTTTTCCACGTTTTTGTGAATTTTCAGTCTACGGGTATTAATTCATTATATATACGATAAAAATGACGCAAACACATAATTGATTAGATAATAACCTTAAATACTTCATTTTCAATCAACTATTTGTTTCTCGTTAAAATACTGAGAAAGATATTGAAAAGGGGAGATGTTCTGATTTTATTGCATATATCGACGTTTCAGCCGGAATAGAGCGGTTTTCGTGTACATCTTCCATCGGTAATATAAACGGAAAATTAGGAACATTTTAGTTAATTCTAATGAAAACACATTGATTTTTATCATTTGTATTGGAAACAACATTGTCATATGTCTTTTCTTGGAACTAAATAATACGAAACCTTGCTCTATGATTTGAAGGTAAAATCCTCAAATATGGTAAAATAGTGACTTTTTTCACGTTAATCATGTAGTTTGATATTACGCAAATATATTAATTTTTACCAATATTTCGATACTATTTCATGTAGTATCACGACAAGTGATTTGGCCTTCAAATCTCAGAATTTCGAATAATATTGCATTTTAAGCAAGTTTTCTTGCATTTTGTTTCGTACGAAAAATCATCGAATTTACCAATATTTTGACGTTTATCATCCCCTTTCCTTCATGTGATTTAAATAAAATATCATCGAATTAGGCAATATTTTGCCGTTTTCCACGTTTTTGTGAATTTTCAGTCCATGGGTAATAATTCATTATATATACGATAAAAATGATGCAAACACATTATTCATTAGATACCTTAA
The DNA here is from genome assembly GCF_040958095.1 of Procambarus clarkii. NCBI lineage: Eukaryota > Metazoa > Arthropoda > Malacostraca > Decapoda > Cambaridae > Procambarus > Procambarus clarkii. The sequence goes on along the minus strand of NC_091234.1, from coordinate 1,825,044 downwards.
ATACTTTATTTTCAATGAACTATTTGTTTCTCGTTAAAATACTGAGTAAGATATTGAAACGGGGACAAGTTCTGTTTTTATTGCATATATCGATGTTTCAGCCGGAATAGAGCGGTTTTACGTGTACATCTTCCATCGGTAATATAAACGGAAAATCAGGAACATTTTAGTTAATTCTAATGAAAACACATTGATTTTTATCATTTCTATTGGAAACAACATTGTCATATGTCTTTTCTTGGAACTAAATAATACGAAACCTCGCTCTATGATTTGAAAGTAAAATCCTCAAATATGGTAAAATAGAAACTTTTTCACGTTAATCATGTAGTTTGATATTACGCAAATATATTCATTTTTATCAATATTTCGATACTATTTCATGTAGTATCACGATATGTGATTTGGCCTTCAAATCTCAGAATTTCGCACAATATTGCATTTTAAGCAAGTTTTCTTGCATTTTGTTTCGTACGAAAAATCATCGAATTTAGCAATATTTTGACGTTTATCATCCCCTTTTCCTTTATGTGATTTAAACAAAATATCATCGAATTAGGCAATATTTTGCCGTTTTCCACGTTTTTGTGAATTTTCAGTCCATGGGTATTAATTCATATATATGCGATAAAAATGATGCAAACACATAATTGATTAGATAAAATCCTTAAATACTTCATTTTCAATCAACTATTTCTTTCTCGTTAAAATACTGAGTAAGATTTTAAACGGGGGAGAAGTTCTGATTTTATTGCATATATCGACGTTTCAGCCGGAATAGAGCTGTTTTCGTGTACATCTTCCATCGGTAATATAAACGGAAAATCAGGAACATTTTAGTTAATTCTAATGAAAACACATTGATTTTTATCATTTGTATTGGAAACAACATTGTCATATGTCTTTTCTTGGATCTAAATAATACGAAACCTCTCTCTATGATTTGAAGGTAAAATCCTCAAATATTGTAAAATAGTGACTTTTTCACGTTAATCATGTATATTACGCAAATATATTCATTTTTACCAATATTCCGATACTATTTCATGTAGTATCACGATATGTGATTTGGCCTTCAAATCTCAGAACTTCGCATAATATTGAATTTAAGCAAGTTTTCTTGCATTTTGTTTCGTACGAAAAATCATCGAATATAGCAATATTTTGACGTTTATCATCCCATTTTCCTTCATGTGATTTAAAAAAATGTCATGGAATTAGGCAATATTTTGCCGTTTTCCACGTTTTTGTGAATTTTCAGTCCATGGGTATTAATTCATATATATACGATACGATACAAATGATGCAAACACATAATTGATTAGATAATAACCTTAAATACTTCATTTTCAATCAACTATTTGTTTCTCGTTAAAATACTGAGTAAGATATTGAAAAGGGGAGAAGTTCGGTTTGTATTGCATATATCGACGTTTCAGCCGGATTAGAGCGGTTTTAAGTGTACATCTTCCATCGGTAATATAAACGGAAAATCAGGAACATTTTAGTTAATTCTAATGAAAACACATTGATTTTTATCATTTGTATTGGAAACAACATTGTCATATGTCTTTTCTTGGAACTAAATAATACGAAACCTCGCTCTATGATTTATAGTTAAAATCCTCTAAATAGTGACTTTTTTCACGTTTTCATGTAGTTTGATATTACGTAAATATATTCATTTTTACCAATATTTCGATACTATTTCATGTAGTATCATGATATGTGATTTGGCCTTCAAATCTCAGAATTTCGCATAATATTGAATTTAAGCAAGTTTTCTTGCATTTTGTATCGTACGAAAAATCATCGAATATAGCAATATTTTGACGTTTATCATCCCATTTTCCTTCATGTGATTTAAACAAAATGTCATGGAATTAGGCAATATTTTGCCGTTTTCGACGTTTTTGTGAATTTTCAGTCCATGGGTATTAATTCATATATATACGATACGATACAAATGATGCAAACACATAATTGATTAGATAATAACCTTAAATACTTCATTTTCAATCAACTATTTGTTTCTCGTTAAAATACTGAGTAAGATATTGAAAAGGGAAGAAGTTCGGTTTGTATTGCATATATCGACGTTTCAGCCGGATTAGAGCGGTTTTAAGTGTACATCTTCCATCGGTAATATAAACGGAAAATCGGGAACATTTTAGTTAATTCTAATGAAAACACATTGATTTTTATCATTTGTATTGGAAACAACATTGTCATATGTCTTTTCTTGGAACTAAATAATACGAAACCTCGCTCTATGATTTATAGTTAAAATCCTCTAAATAGTGACTTTTTTCACGTTTTCATGTAGTTTGATATTACGTAAATATATTCATTTTTACCAATATTTCGATACTATTTCATGTAGTATCACGATATGTGATTTGGCCTTGAAATCTCAGAATTTCGCATAATATTGCATTTTAAGCAAGTTTTCTTGCATTTTGTTTCGTACGAAAAATCATCGAATTTAGCAATATTTTGACGTTTATCATCCCCTTTTCCTTTATTTGGATTTAACAAAATATCATCGAATTAGGCAATATTTTGTCGTTTTCCACGTTTTTGTGAATTTTCAGTCCATGGGTTTTAATTCATATATATACGAAAAAAATGATACAAACACATAATTGATTAGATAATAACCTTAAATACTTCATTTTCAATCATCTATTTGTTTCTCGTTAAAATACTGAGTAAGATATTGAAAAGGGGAGAAGTTCGGTTTGTATTGCATATATCGACGTTTCAGCCGGATTAGAGCGGTTTTACGTGTACATCTTCCCTCGTTAATATAAACGGAAAATCAAGAACATTAAAGTTAATTCAAATGAATACACATTGTTTTTTATCATTTGTATTGGAAACAACATTGTCATATGTCTTTTCTTGGAACTAAATAATACGAAACCTCGCTCTATGATTTGAAGTTAAAATACTGAAATATGGTTATATAGTGACTTTTTTCACGTTTTTCATGTAGTTTGATATTACGTAAATATATTCATTTTTACCAATATTTCGATACTATTTCATGTAGTATCACGATATGTGATTTGGCCTTTAAATCTCAGAATTTCGCATAATATTGCATTTTAAGCTAGTTTTCTTGCATTTTGTTTCGTAAAAAAAATCATCGAATTTAGCAATATTTTGACGTTTATCATCTCCTTTTCCTTTATTTGATTTAAACAAAATATCATCGAATTAGGCAATATTTTACCGTTTTTCCGCGTTTTTGTGAATTTTCAGTCTACGGGTATTAATTCATTATATATACGATAAAAATGACGCAAACACATAATTGATTAGATAATAACCTTAAATAGTTCATTTTCAATCAACTATTTCTTTCTCGTTAAAATACTGAGTAAGATATTAAACGGGGGAGAAGTTCTGATTTTATTGCATATATCGACGTTTCAGCCGGAATAGAGCGGTTTTCGTGTACATCTTCCATCGGTAATATAAACGGAAAATTAGGAACATTTTAGTTAATTCTAATGAAAACACGTTGATTTTTATCATTTGTATTGGAAACAACATTGTCATATGTCTTTTCTTGGAACTAAATAATACGAAAACTTGCTCTATGATTTGAAGGTAAAATCCTCAAATATGGTAAAATAGTGACTTTTTCACGTTAATCATGTAGTTTGATATTACGCAAATATATTAATTTTTACCAATATTTCGATACTATTTCATGTAGTATCACGACAAGTGATTTGGCCTTCAAATCTCAGAATTTCGAATAATATTGCATTTTAAGCAAGTTTTCTTGCATTTTGTTTCGTACGAAAAATCATCGAATTTACCAATATTTTGACGTTTATCATCCCCTTTCCTTCATGTGATTTAAATAAAATATCATCGAATTAGGCAATATTTTGCCGTTTTCCACGTTTTTGTGAATTTTCAGTCCATGGGTATTAATTCATTATATATACGATAAAAATGATGCAAACACATTATTCATTAGATACCTTAAATACTTTATTTTCAATGAACTATTTGTTTCTCGTTAAAATACTGAGTAAGATATTGAAACGGGGACAAGTTCTGTTTTTATTGCATATATCGATGTTTCAGCCGGAATAGAGCGGTTTTACGTGTACATCTTCCATCGGTAATATAAACGGAAAATCAGGAACATTTTAGTTAATTCTAATGAAAACACATTGATTTTTATCATTTGTATTGGAAACAACATTGTCATATGTCTTTTCTTGGATCTAAATAATACGAAACCTCGCTCTATGATTTGAAGGTAAAATCCTCAAATATTGTAAAATAGTGACTTTTTCACGTTAATCATGTAGTTTGATATTACGCAAATATATTCATTTTTACCAATATTCCGATACTATTTCATGTAGTATCACGATATGTGATTTGGCCTTCAAATCTCAGAATTTCGCATAATATTGAATTTAAGCAAGTTTTCTTGCATTTTGTTTCGTACGAAAAATCATCGAATATAGCAATATTTTGACGTTTATCATCCCATTTTCCTTCATGTGATTTAAAAAAATGTCATGGAATTAGGCAATATTTTGCCGTTTTCGACGTTTTTGTGAATTTTCAGTCCATGGGTATTAATTCATATATATACGATACGATACAAATGATGCAAACACATAATTGATTAGATAATAACCTTAAATACTTCATTTTCAATCAACTATTTGTTTCTCGTTAAAATACTGAGTAAGATATTGAAAAGGGGAGAAGTTCGGTTTGTATTGCATATATCGACGTTTCAGCCGGATTAGAGCGGTTTTAAGTGTACATCTTCCATCGGTAATATAAACGGAAAATCAGGAACATTTTAGTTAATTCTAATGAAAACACATTGATTTTTATCATTTGTATTGGAAACAACATTGTCATATGTCTTTTCTTGGAACTAAATAATACGAAACCTCGCTCTATGATTTATAGTTAAAATCCTCTAAATAGTGACTTTTTTCACGTTTTCATGTAGTTTGATATTACGTAAATATATTCATTTTTACCAATATTTCGATACTATTTCATGTAGTATCATGATATGTGATTTGGCCTTCAAATCTCAGAATTTCGCATAATATTGAATTTAAGCAAGTTTTCTTGCATTTTGTATCGTACGAAAAATCATCGAATATAGCAATATTTTGACGTTTATCATCCCATTTTCCTTCATGTGATTTAAACAAAATGTCATGGAATTAGGCAATATTTTGCCGTTTTCGACGTTTTTGTGAATTTTCAGTCCATGGGTATTAATTCATATATATACGATACGATACAAATGATGCAAACACATAATTGATTAGATAATAACCTTAAATACTTCATTTTCAATCAACTATTTGTTTCTCGTTAAAATACTGAGTAAGATATTGAAAAGGGAAGAAGTTCGGTTTGTATTGCATATATCGACGTTTCAGCCGGATTAGAGCGGTTTTAAGTGTACATCTTCCATCGGTAATATAAACGGAAAATCAGGAACATTTTAGTTAATTCTAATGAAAACACATTGATTTTTATCATTTGTATTGGAAACAACATTGTCATATGTCTTTTCTTGGAACTAAATAATACGAAACCTCGATCTATGATTTATAGTTAAAATCCTCTAAATAGTGACTTTTTTCACGTTTTCATGTAGTTTGATATTACGTAAATATATTCATTTTTACCAATATTTCGATACTATTTCATGTAGTATCACGATATGTGATTTGGCCTTTAAATCTCAGAATTTCGCATAATATTGCATTTTAAGCTAGTTTTCTTGCATTTTGTTTCGTAAAAAAAATAATCGAATTTAGCAATATTTTGACGTTTATCATCCCCTTTTCCTTTATTTGATTTAAACAAAATATCATCGAATTAGGCAATATTTTACCGTTTTTCCACGTTTTTGTGAATTTTCAGTCTACGGGTATTAATTCATTATATATACGATAAAAATGACGCAAACACATAATTGATTAGATAATAACCTTAAATACTTCATTTTCAATCAACTATTTGTTTCTCGTTAAAATACTGAGAAAGATATTGAAAAGGGGAGAAGTTCTGATTTTATTGCATATATCGACGTTTCAGCCGGAATAGAGCGGTTTTCGTGTACATCTTCCATCGGTAATATAAACGGAAAATTAGGAACATTTTAGTTAATTCTAATGAAAACACATTGATTTTTATCATTTGTATTGGAAACAACATTGTCATATGTCTTTTCTTGGATCTAAATAATACGAAACCTCGCTCTATAATTTGAAGGTAAAATCCTCAAATATGGTAAAATAGTGACTTTTTCACGTTAATCATGTAGTTTGATATTACGCAAATATATTCATTTTTACCAATATTCCGATACTATTTCATGTAGTATCACGATATGTGATTTGGCCTTCAAATCTCAGAATTTCGCATAATATTGCATTTAAGCAAGTTTTCTTGCATTTTGTTTCGTACGAAAAATCATCGAATATAGCAATATTTTGACGTTTATCATCCCGTTTTCCTTCATGTGATTTAAACAAAATATCATCGAATTAGGCAATATTTTGCCGTTTTCCACGTTTTTGTGAATTTTCAGTCCATGGGTATTAATTAATATATATGCGATAAAAATGATGCAGCACATAATTAATTAGATAATAACCTTAAATACTTCATTTTCAATAAACTATTTCTTACTCGTTAAAATACTGAGTAAGATATTAAACGGGGGAGAAGTTCTGATTTTATTGCATATATCGACGTTTCAGCCGGAATAGAGCGGTTTTCGTGTACATCTTCCATCGGTAATATAAACGGAAAATTAGGAACATTTTAGTTAATTCTAATGAAAACACATTGATTTTTATCATTTGTATTGGAAACAACATTGTCATATGTCTTTTCTTGGAACTAAATAATACGAAACTTTGCTCTATGATTTGAAGGTAAAATCCTCAAATATGGTAAAATAGTGACTTTTTCACGTTAATCATGTAGTTTGATATTACTCAAATATATTCATTTTTACCAATATTTCGATACTATTTCATGTAGTATCACGACAAGTGATTTGGCCTTCAAATCTCAGAATTTCGAATAATATTGCATTTTAAGCAAGTTTTCTTGCATTTTGTTTCGTACGAAAAATCATCGAATATAGCAATATTTTGACGTTTATCATCCCCTTTTCCTTCATGTGATTTAAATAAAATATCATCGAATTAGGCAATATTTTGCCGTTTTTCCACGTTTTTGTGAATTTTCAGTCCATTGGTATTAATTCATATATATACGATAAAAATGATGCAAACACATAATTGATTAGATAATAACCTTAAATACTTCATTTTCAATCAACTATTTGTTTCTCGTTAAAATACTGAGTAAGATGTTGAAAAGGGGGAGAAGTTCTGTTTTTATTGCATATATCGATGTTTCAGCCGGAATAGAGCGGTTTTACGTGTACATCTTCCATCGGAAATATAAACGGAAAATCAGGAACATTTTAGTTAGTTCTAATGAAAACACATTGATTTTTATCATTTGTATTGGAAACAACATTGTCATATGTCTTTTCTTGGATCTAAATAATACGAAACCTCGCTCTATGATTTGAAGTTAAAATCCTCAAATATGGTTAAATAGTGACTTTTTTCGGTTTTTCATGTAGTTTGATATTACGTAAATATATTCATTTTTACCAATATTTCGATACTATTTCATGTAGTATCACGATATGTGATTTGGCCTTGAAATCTCAGAATTTCGCATAATATTGCATTTTAAGCAAGTTTTCTTGCATTTTGTTTCGTACGAAAAATCATCGAATTTAGCAATATTTTGACGTTTATCATCCCCTTTTCCTTTATTTGATTTAAACAAAATATCATCGAATTAGGCAATATTATGCCGTTTTTCCACGTTTTTGTGAATTTTCAGTGTATGGGTATTAATTCATTATATATACGAAAAAAATGATGCAAACACATTATTGAGTAGATACCTTAAATACTTTATTTTCAATGAACTATTTGTTTCTCGTTAAAATACTGAGTAAGATATTGAAAAGGGGAGAAGTTCGGTTTGTATTGCATATATCGACGTTTCAGCCGGATTAGAGCGGTTTTACGTGTACATCTTCCATCGGTATTATAAACGGAAAATCAGGAACATTTTAGTTAATTCTAATAAAAACACATTGATTTTTATCATTTGTATTGGAAACAACGTTGTCATATGTCTTTTCTTGGATCAAAATAATACGAAACCTCGCTCTATGATTTGAAGTTAAAATCCTCAAATATGGATAAATAGTGACTTTTTCACGTTTTTCATGTAGTTTGATATTACATATTCATTTTTTCCAATATTTCGATACTATTTCATGTTGTATCACGATATGTGATTTGGCCTTGAAATCTCAGAATTTCGCATAATATTGCATTTTAAGCAAGTTTTCTTGCATTTTGTTTCGTACGAAAAATCATCGAATTTAGCAATATTGTGACGTTTATCATCCCCTTTTCCTTTATGTGATTTAAACAAAATATCATCGAATTAGGCAATATTTTGCCGTTTTCCACGTTTTTGTGAATTTTCAGTCCATGGGTATTAATTCATATATATGCGATAAAAATGATGCAAACACATAATTGATTAGATAAAATCCTTAAATACTTCATTTTCAATTAACTATTTCTTTCTCGTTAAAATACTGAGTAAGATTTTAAACGGGGGAGAAGTTCTGATTTTATTGCATATATCGACGTTTCAGCCGGAATAGAGCGGTTTTCGTGTACATCTTCCATCGGTAATATAAACGGAAAATCAGGAACATTTTAGTTAATTCTAATGAAAACACATTGAATTTTATCATTTGTATTGGAAACAACATTGTCATATGTCTTTTCTTGGATCTAAATAATACGAAACCTCGCTCTATGATTTGAAGGTAAAATCCTCAAATATGGTAAAATAGTGACTTTTTCACGTTAATCATGTAGTTTGATATTACGCAAATATATTCATTTTTACCAATATTCCGATACTATTTCATGTAGTATCACGATATGTGATTTAGCCTTCAAATCTCAGAATTTCGCATAATATTGCATTTAAGCAAGTTTTCTTGCATTTTGTTTCGTACGAAAAATCATCGAATATAGAAATATTTTGACGTTTATCATCCCATTTTCCTTTATGTGATTTAAACAAAATGTCATGGAATTAGGCAATATTTTGCCGTTTTCCACGTTTTTGTGAATTTTCAGTCCATGGGTATTAATTCATATATATACGATACGATACAAATGATGCAAACACATAATTGATTAGATAATAACCTTAAATACTTCATTTTCAATCAACTATTTGTTTCTCGTTAAAATACTGAGTAAGATATTGAAAAGGGGAGAAGTTCGGTTTGTATTGCATATATCGACGTTTCAGCCGGATTAGAGCGGTTTTAAGTGTACATCTTCCATCGGTAATATAAAAGGAAAATCAGGAACATTTTAGTTAATTCTAATGAAAACACATTGATTTTTATCATTTGTATTGGAAACAACATTGTCATATGTCTTTTCTTGGAACTAAATAATACGAAACCTCGCTCTATGATTTATAGTTAAAATCCTCTAAATAGTGACTTTTTTCACGTTTTCATGTAGTTTGATATTACGTAAATATATTCATTTTTACCAATATTTCGATACTATTTCATGTAGTATCACGATATGTGATTTGGCCTTGAAATCTCAGAATTTCGCATAATATTGCATTTTAAGCAAGTTTTCTTGCATTTTGTTTCGTACGAAAAATCATCGAATTTAGCAATATTTTGACGTTTATCATCCCCTTTTCCTTTATTTGATTTAAACAAAATATCATCGAATTAGGCAATATTTTGCCGTTTTTCCACGTTTTTGTGAATTTTCAGTCTATGGGTATTAATTCATTATATATACAATAAAAATGATGCAAACACATAATTGATTAGATAATAACCTTAAATACTTCATTGCAATCATCTATTTGTTTCTCGTTAAAATACTGAGTAAGATATTAAAAAGGGGAGAAGTTCGGTTTGTATTGCATATATCGACGTTTCAGCCGGATTAGAGCGGTTTTACGAGTACATCTTCCATCGGAAATATAAACGGAAAAATAGGAACATTTTAGTTAGTTCTAATGAAAACACATTGATTTTTATCATTTGTGTTGGAAACAACATTGTCATATGTCTTTTCTTGGATCTAAATAATACGAAACCTCGCTCTATGATTTGAAGTTAAAATCCTCAAATATGGTTAAATAGTGACTTTTTTCGGTTTTTCATGTAGTTTGATATTACGTAAATATATTCATTTTTACCAATATTTCGATACTTTTTCATGTAGTATCACGATATGTGATTTGGTCTTGAAATCTCAGAATTTCGCATAATATTGCATTTTAAGCAAGTTTTCTTGCATTTTGTTTCGTTCAAAAAATCATCGAATTTAGCAATATTGTGACGTTTATCATCCCCTTTTCCTTTATGTGATTTAAACAAAATATCATCGAATTAGGCAATATTTTGCCGTTTTCCACGTTTTTGTGAATTTTCAGTCCATGGGTATTAATTCATATATATGCGATAAAAATGATGCAAACACATAATTGATTAGATAAAATCCTTAAATACTTCATTTTCAATTAACTATTTCTTTCTCGTTAAAATACTGAGTAAGATTTTAAACGGGGGAGAAGTTCTGATTTTATTGCATATATCGACGTTTCAGCCGGAATAGAGCGGTTTTCGTGTACATCTTCCATCGGTAATATAAACGGAAAATCAGGAACATTTTAGTTAATTCTAATGAAAACACATTGATTTTTATCATTTGTATTGGAAACAACATTGTCATATGTCTTTTCTTGGATCTAAATAATACGAAACCTCGCTCTATGATTTGAAGGTAAAATCCTCAAATATGGTAAAATAGTGACTTTTTCACGTTAATCATGTAGTTTGATATTACGCAAATATATTCATTTTTACAAATATTCCGATACTATTTCATGTAGTATTACGATATGTGATTTAGCCTTCAAATTTCAGAATTTCGCATAATATTGCATTTAAGCAAGTTTTCTTGCATTTTGTTTCGTACGAAAAATCATCGAATATAGCAATATTTTGACGTTTATCATCCCATTTTCCTTCATGTGATTTAAACAAAATGTCATGGAATTAGGCAATATTTTGCCGTTTTCCACGTTTTTGTGAATTTTCAGTCCATGGGTATTAATTCATATATATACGATACGATACAAATGATGCAAACACATAATTGATTAGATAATAACCTTAAATACTTCATTTTCAATCAACTATTTGTTTCTCGTTAAAATACTGAGTAAGATATTGAAAAGGGGAGAAGTTCGGTTTGTATTGCATATATCGACGTTTCAGCCGGATTAGAGCGGTTTTAAGTGTACATCTTCCATCGGTAATATAAAAGGAAAATCAGGAACATTTTAGTTAATTCTAATGAAAACACATTGATTTTTATCATTTGTATTGGAAACAACATTGTCATATGTCTTTTCTTGGAACTAAATAATACGAGAACTCGCTCTATGATTTATAGTTAAAATCCTCTAAATAGTGACTTTTTTCACGTTTTCATGTAGTTTGATATTACGTAAATATATTCATTTTTACCAATATTTCGATACTATTTCATGTAGTATCACGATATGTGATTTGGCCTTGAAATCTCAGAATTTCGCATAATATTGCATTTTAAGCAAGTTTTCTTGCATTTTGTTTCGTACGAAAAATCATCGAATTTAGCAATATTTTGACGTTGATCATCCCCTTTTCCTTTATTTGATTTAAACAAAATATCATCGAATTAGGCAATATTTTGCCGTTTTTCCACGTTTTTGTGAATTTTCAGTCTATGGGTATTAATTCATTATATATACAATAAAAATTATGCAAACACATAATTGATTAGATAATAACCTTAAATACTTCATTGCAATCATCTATTTGTTTCTCGTTAAAATACTGAGTAAGATATTAAAAAGGGGAGAACTTCGGTTTGTATTGCATATATCGACGTTTCAGCCGGATTAGAGCGGTTTTACGTGTACATCTTCCATCGGAAATATAAACGGAAAATCAGGAACATTTTAGTTAGTTCTAATGAAAACACATTGATTTTTATCATTTGTGTTGGAAACAACATTGTCATATGTCTTTTCTTGGATCTAAATAATACGAAACCTCGCTCTATGATTTGAAGTTAAAATCCTCAAATATGGTTAAATAGTGACTTTTTTCGGTTTTTCATGTAGTTTGATATTACGTAAATATATTCATTTTTACCAATATATCGATACTTTTTCATGTAGTATCACGATATGTGATTTGGTCTTGAAATCTCAGAATTTCGCATAATATTTCATTTTAAGCAAGTTTTCTTGCATTTTGTTTCGTACGAAAAATCATCGAATTTAGCAATATTTTGACGTTTATCATCCCCTTTTCCTTTATTTGATTTAAACAAAATATCATCGAATTAGGCAATATTTTGCCGTTTTTCCACGTTTTTGTGAATTTTCAGTCTATGGGTATTAATTCATTATATATACAAAAAAATGAAGCAAACACATAATTGATTAGATAATAACCTTAAATACTTCATTGCAATCATCTATTTGTTTCTCGTTAAAATACTGAGTTAGATATTAAAAAGGGGAGAAGTTCGGTTTGTATTGCATATATCGACGTTTCAGCCGGATTAGAGCGGTTTTACGTGTACATCTTCCATCGGAAATGTAAACGGAAAATCAGGAACATTTTAGTTAGTTCTAATGAAAACACATTTATTTTTGTCATTTGTGTTGGAAACAACATTGTCATATGTCTTTACTTGGATCTAAATAATACGAAACCTCGCTCTATGATTTGAAGTTAAAATACTCAAATATAGTTATATAGTGACTTTTTTCACGTTTTTCATGTAGTTTGATATTACGTAAATATATTCATTTTTACCAATATTTCGATACTATTTCATGTAGTATCACGATATGTGATTTGGCCTTTAAATCTCAGAATTTCGCATAATATTGCATTTTAAGCTAGTTTTCTTGCATTTTGTTTCGTAAAAAAAATCATCGAATTTAGCAATATTTTGACGTTTATCATCCCCTTTTCCTTTATTTGATTAAAACAAAATATCATCGAATTAGGCAATATTTTACCGTTTTTCCACGTTTTTGTGAATTTTCAGTCTACGGGTATTAATTCATTATATATACGATAAAAATGACGCAAACACATAATTGATTAGATAATAACCTTAAATACTTCATTTTCAATTAACTATTTGTTTCTCGTTAAAATACTGAGAAAGATATTGAAAAGGGGAGAAGTTCTTATTTTATTGCATATATCGACGTTTCAGCCGGAATAGAGCGGTTTTCGTGTACATCTTCCATCGGTAATATAAACGGAAAATTAGGAACATTTTAGTTAATTCTAATAAAAACACATTGATTTTTATCATTTGTATTGGAAACAACATTGTCATATGTCTTTTCTTGGGTCTAAATAATACGAAACCTCGCTCAATGATTTGAAGGTAAAATCCTCAAATATGGTAAAATAGTGACTTTTTCACGTTAATCATGTAGTTTGATATTACGCAAATATATTCATTTTTACCAATATTCCGATACTATTTCATGTAGTATCACGATATGTGATTTGGCCTTCAAATCTCAGAATTTCGCATAATATTGCATTTAAGCAAGTTTTCTTGCATTTTGTTTCGTACGAAAAATCATCGAATATAGCAATATTTTGACGTTTATCATCCCATTTTCCTTCATGTGATTTAAACAAAATATCATGGAATTAGGCAATATTTTGCCGTTTTCCACGTTTTTGTGAATTTTCAGTCCATGGGTATTAATTCATATATATATGATAAAAATGATGCAAACACATAATTGATTAGATAATAACCTTAAATACTTCATTGCAATCATCTATTTGTTTCTCGTTAAAATACTGAGTAAGATATTAAAAAGGGGAGAAGTTCGGTTTGTATTGCATATATCGACGTTTCAGCCGGATTAGAGCGGTTTTACGAGTACATCTTCCATCGGAAATATAAACGGAAAATCAGGAACATTTTAGTTAGTTCTAATGAAAACACATTGATTTTTATCATTTGTGTTGGAAACAACATTGTCATATGTCTTTTCTTGGATCTAAATAATACGAAACCTCGCTCTATGATTTGAAGTTAAAATCCTCAAATATGGTTAAATAGTGACTTTTTTCGGTTTTTCATGTAGTTTGATATTACGTAAATATATTCATTTTTACCAATATTTCGATACTTTTTCATGTAGTATCACGATATGTGATTTGGTCTTGAAATCTCAGAATTTCGCATAATATTGCATTTTAAGCAAGTTTTCTTGCATTTTGTTTCGTACAAAAAATCATCGAATTTAGCAATATTGTGACGTTTATCATCCCCTTTTCCTTTATGTGATTTAAACAAAATATCATCGAATTAGGCAATATTTTGCCGTTTTCCACGTTTTTGTGAATTTTCAGTCCATGGGTATTAATTCATATATATGCGATAAAAATGATGCAAACACATAATTGATTAGATAAAATCCTTAAATACTTCATTTTCAATTAACTATTTCTTTCTCGTTAAAATACTGAGTAAGATTTTAAACGGGGGAGAAGTTCTGATTTTATTGCATATATCGACGTTTCAGCCGGAATAGAGCGGTTTTCGTGTACATCTTCCATCGGTAATATAAACGGAAAATCAGGAACATTTTAGTTAATTCTAATGAAAACACATTGATTTTTATCATTTGTATTGGAAACAACATTGTCATATGTCTTTTCTTGGATCTAAATAATACGAAACCTCGCTCTATGATTTGAAGGTAAAATCCTCAAATATGGTAAAATAGTGACTTTTTCACGTTAATCATGTAGTTTGATATTACGCAAATATATTCATTTTTACAAATATTCCGATACTATTTCATGTAGTATTACGATATGTGATTTAGCCTTCAAATTTCAGAATTTCGCATAATATTGCATTTAAGCAAGTTTTCTTGCATTTTGTTTCGTACGAAAAATCATCGAATATAGCAATATTTTGACGTTTATCATCCCATTTTCCTTCATGTGATTTAAACAAAATGTCATGGAATTAGGCAATATTTTGCCGTTTTCCACGTTTTTGTGAATTTTCAGTCCATGGGTATTAATTCATATATATACGATACGATACAAATGATGCAAACACATAATTGATTAGATAATAACCTTAAATACTTCATTTTCAATCAACTATTTGTTTCTCGTTAAAATACTGAGTAAGATATTGAAAAGGGGAGAAGTTCGGTTTGTATTGCATATATCGACGTTTCAGCCGGATTAGAGCGGTTTTAAGTGTACATCTTCCATCGGTAATATAAAAGGAAAATCAGGAACATTTTAGTTAATTCTAATGAAAACACATTGATTTTTATCATTTGTATTGGAAACAACATTGTCATATGTCTTTTCTTGGAACTAAATAATACGAGAACTCGCTCTATGATTTATAGTTAAAATCCTCTAAATAGTGACTTTTTTCACGTTTTCATGTAGTTTGATATTACGTAAATATATTCATTTTTACCAATATTTCGATACTATTTCATGTAGTATCACGATATGTGATTTGGCCTTGAAATCTCAGAATTTCGCATAATATTGCATTTTAAGCAAGTTTTCTTGCATTTTGTTTCGTACGAAAAATCATCGAATTTAGCAATATTTTGACGTTGATCATCCCCTTTTCCTTTATTTGATTTAAACAAAATATCATCGAATTAGGCAATATTTTGCCGTTTTTCCACGTTTTTGTGAATTTTCAGTCTATGGGTATTAATTCATTATATATACAATAAAAATTATGCAAACACATAATTGATTAGATAATAACCTTAAATACTTCATTGCAATCATCTATTTGTTTCTCGTTAAAATACTGAGTAAGATATTAAAAAGGGGAGAACTTCGGTTTGTATTGCATATATCGACGTTTCAGCCGGATTAGAGCGGTTTTACGTGTACATCTTCCATCGGAAATATAAACGGAAAATCAGGAACATTTTAGTTAGTTCTAATGAAAACACATTGATTTTTATCATTTGTGTTGGAAACAACATTGTCATATGTCTTTTCTTGGATCTAAATAATACGAAACCTCGCTCTATGATTTGAAGTTAAAATCCTCAAATATGGTTAAATAGTGACTTTTTTCGGTTTTTCATGTAGTTTGATATTACGTAAATATATTCATTTTTACCAATATATCGATACTATTTCATGTAGTATCACGATATGTGATTTGGTCTTGAAATCTCAGAATTTCGCATAATATTTCATTTTAAGCAAGTTTTCTTGCATTTTGTTTCGTACGAAAAATCATCGAATTTAGCAATATTTTGACGTTTATCATCCCCTTTTCCTTTATTTGATTTAAACAAAATATCATCGAATTAGGCAATATTTTGCCGTTTTTCCACGTTTTTGTGAATTTTCAGTCTATGGGTATTAATTCATTATATATACAAAAAAATGAAGCAAACACATAATTGATTAGATAATAACCTTAAATACTTCATTGCAATCATCTATTTGTTTCTCGTTAAAATACTGAGTTAGATATTAAAAAGGGGAGAAGTTCGGTTTGTATTGCATATATCGACGTTTCAGCCGGATTAGAGCGGTTTTACGTGTACATCTTCCATCGGAAATGTAAACGGAAAATCAGGAACATTTTAGTTAGTTCTAATGAAAACACATTTATTTTTGTCATTTGTGTTGGAAACAACATTGTCATATGTCTTTACTTGGATCTAAATAATACGAAACCTCGCTCTATGATTTGAAGTTAAAATACTCAAATATAGTTATATAGTGACTTTTTTCACGTTTTTCATGTAGTTTGATATTACGTAAATATATTCATTTTTACCAATATTTCGATACTATTTCATGTAGTATCACGATATGTGATTTGGCCTTTAAATCTCAGAATTTCGCATAATATTGCATTTTAAGCTAGTTTTCTTGCATTTTGTTTCGTAAAAAAAATCATCGAATTTAGCAATATTTTGACGTTTATCATCCCCTTTTCCTTTATTTGATTAAAACAAAATATCATCGAATTAGGCAATATTTTACCGTTTTTCCACGTTTTTGTGAATTTTCAGTCTACGGGTATTAATTCATTATATATACGATAAAAATGACGCAAACACATAATTGATTAGATAATAACCTTAAATACTTCATTTTCAATTAACTATTTGTTTCTCGTTAAAATACTGAGAAAGATATTGAAAAGGGGAGAAGTTCTTATTTTATTGCATATATCGACGTTTCAGCCGGAATAGAGCGGTTTTCGTGTACATCTTCCATCGGTAATATAAACGGAAAATTAGGAACATTTTAGTTAATTCTAATAAAAACACATTGATTTTTATCATTTGTATTGGAAACAACATTGTCATATGTCTTTTCTTGGGTCTAAATAATACGAAACCTCGCTCAATGATTTGAAGGTAAAATCCTCAAATATGGTAAAATAGTGACTTTTTCACGTTAATCATGTAGTTTGATATTACGCAAATATATTCATTTTTACCAATATTCCGATACTATTTCATGTAGTATCACGATATGTGATTTGGCCTTCAAATCTCAGAATTTCGCATAATATTGCATTTAAGCAAGTTTTCTTGCATTTTGTTTCGTACGAAAAATCATCGAATATAGCAATATTTTGACGTTTATCATCCCATTTTCCTTCATGTGATTTAAACAAAATATCATGGAATTAGGCAATATTTTGCCGTTTTCCACGTTTTTGTGAATTTTCAGTCCATGGGTATTAATTCATATATATATGATAAAAATGATGCAAACACATAATTGATTAGATAATAACCTTAAATACTTCATTTTCAATCAACTATTTGTTTCTCGTTAAAATACTGGGTAAGATATTGAAAAGGGGAGAAGTTCTGTTTTTATTGCATATATCGACGTTTCAGCCGGAATAGAGCGGTTTTACGTGTACATCTTCCATCGGCAATATAAACGGAAAATCAGGAACATTTTAGGTAATTCTAATGAAAACACATTGATTTTTATCATTATTATTGGAAACAACATTGTCATATGTCTTTTCTTGGATCTAAATAATACGAAACCTCGCTCTATGATTTGTAGTTAAAATCCTCAAATATGGTTAAATAGTGACTTTTTTCACGTTTTCATGTAGTTTGATATTACGTAAATATATTAATTTTTACCAATATTTCGATACTATTTCATGTAGTATCACGATATGTGATTTGGCCCTGAAATCTCAGAATTTCGCATAATATTGCATTTTAAGCAAGTTTTCTTGCATTTTGTTTCGTGCGAAAAATTATCGAATTTAGCAATATTTTGACGTTTATCATCCCCTTTTCCTTTATTTGATTTAAACAAAATATCATCGAATTAGGCAATATTTTGCCGTTTTTCCACGTTTTTGTGAATTTTCAGTCTATGGGTATTAATTCATTACATATACGATAAAAATGATGCAAACACATAATTGATTAGATAATAACCTTAAATACTTCATTTTCAATCAACTATTTGTTTCTCGTTAAAATACTGAGTAAGATATTGAAACGGGGACAAGTTCTGTTTTTATTGCATATATCGACGTTTCAGCCGGAATAGAGCGGTTTTACGTGTACATCTTCCATCGGTAATATGAACGGAAAATCAGGAACATTTTAGTTAATTCTAATGAAAACACATTGTTTTTTATCATTTGTATTGGAAACAACATTGTCATATGTCTTTTCTTGGAACTAAATAATACGAAACCTCGCCCTATGATTTAAAGGAAAAATCCTCAAATATGGTAAAATAGTAACTTTTTCACGTTAATCATGTAGTTTGATATTACGCAAATATATTCATTTTTACCAATATTTCGATACTATTTCATGTAGTATCACGATATGTGATTTGGCCTTCAAATCTCAGAATTTCGCATAATATTGCATTTTAAGCAAGTTTTCTTGCATTTTGTTTCGTACGAAAAATCATCGAATTTTCGAATATTTTGACGTTTATCATCCCCTTTTCCTTTATTTGATTTAAACATAATATCATCGAATTAGGCAATTATTTTGCCGTTTTCCCACGTTTTTGTGAATTTTCAATCCATGGGTATTAATTCATATATATACGATAAAAATGATGCAAACACATAATTGATTAGATAATAACCTTAAATACTTCATTTTCAATCAACTATTTGTTTCTCGTTAAAATACTGAGTAAGATATTGAAAAGGGGAGAAGTTCTGTTTTTATTGCATATATCGACGTTTCAGCCGGAATAGAGCGATTTTCGTGTACATCTTCCATCAGTAATATGTACGGAAAATCAGGAACATTTTAGTTAATTCTAATGAAAACACATTTATTTTTATCATTTGTATTGGAAACAACATTGTCATATGTCTTTTCTTGGATCAAAATAATACGAAACCTCGCTCTATGATTTGAAGTTAAAATCCTCAAATATGGTTAAATAGTGACTTTTTTCACGTTTTTCATGTAGTTTGATATTACATAAATATATTCATTTTTACCAATATTTCGATACTATTTCATGTAGTATCACGATATGTGATTTGGCCTTGAAATCTCAGAATTTCGCATAATATTGCATTTTAAGCAAGTTTTCTTGCATTTTGTTCCGTACGAAAAATCATCGAATTTAGCAATATTTTGACGTTTATCATCCCATTTTCCTTTATGTGATTTAAACAAAATATCATCGAATTAGGCAATATTTGGCCGTTTTCCACGTTTTTGTGAATTTTCAGTCCATGGGTATTAATTCATTATATATACGATAAAAATGACGCAAACACATAATTGATTAGATAATAACCTTAAATACTTCATTTTCAATTAACTATTTGTTTCTCGTTAAAATACTGAGAAAGATATTGAAAAGGGGAGAAGTTCTGATTTTATTGCATATATCGACGTTTCAGCCGGAATAGAGCGGTTTTCGTGTACATCTTCCATCGGTAATATAAACGGAAAATTAGGAACATTTTAGTTAATTCTAATAAAAACACATTGATTTTTATCATTTGTATTGGAAACAACATTGTCATATGTCTTTTCTTGGGTCTAAATAATACGAAACCTCGCTCAATGATTTGAAGGTAAAATCCTCAAATATGGTAAAATAGTGACTTTTTCACGTTAATCATGTAGTTTGATATTACGCAAATATATTCATTTTTACCAATATTCCGATACTATTTCATGTAGTATCACGATATGTGATTTGGCCTTCAAATCTCAGAATTTCGCATAATATTGCATTTAAGCAAGTTTTCTTGCATTTTGTTTCGTACGAAAAATCATCGAATATAGCAATATTTTGACGTTTATCATCCCATTTTCCTTCATGTGATTTAAACAAAATATCATGGAATTAGGCAATATTTTGCCGTTTTCCACGTTTTTGTGAATTTTCAGTCCATGGGTATTAATTCATATATATACGATAAAAATGATGCAAACACATAATTGATTAGATAATAACCTTAAATACTTCATTTTCAATCAACTATTTGTTTCTCGTTAAAATACTGGGTAAGATATTGAAAAGGGGAGAAGTTCTGTTTTTATTGCATATATCGACGTTTCAGCCGGAATAGAGCGGTTTTCGTGTACATCTTCCATCGGTAATATAAACGGAAAATCAGGAACATTTTAGTTAATTCTAATGAAAACACATTGATTTTTATCAATTGTATTGGAAACAACATTGTCATATGTCTTTTCTTGGATCAAAATAATACGAAACCTCGCTCTATGATTTGAAGTTAAAATCCTCAAATATGGTTAAATAGTGACTTTTTTCACGTTTTTCATGTAGTTTGATATTACATAAATATATTCATTTTTACCAATATTTCGATACTATTTCATGTAGTATCACGATATGTGATTTGGCCTTGAAATCTCAGAATTTCGCATAATATTGCATTTTAAGCAAGTTTTCTTGCATTTTGTTTCGTACGAAAAATCATCGAATTTAGCAATATTTTGACGTTTATCACCCCCTTTTCCTTTATTTGATTTAAACAAAATATCATCGAATTAGGCAATATTTTGCCGTTTTCCACGTTTTTGTGAATTTTCAGTCCATGGGTTTTAATTCATATATATACGATAAAAATGATGCAAACACATAATTGATTAGATAATAACCTTAAATACTTCATTTTCAATCATCTATTTGTTTCTCGTTAAAATACTGAGTAAGATATTGAAAAGGGGAGAAGTTCGGTTTGTATTGCATATATCGACGTTTCAGCCGGATTACAGCGGTTTTACGTGTACATCTTCCCTCGTTAATATAAACGGAAAATCAAGAACATTAAAGTTAATTCTAATGAATACACATTGTTTTTTATCATTTGTATTGGAAACAACATTGTCATATGTCTTTTCTTGGAACTAAATAATACGAAACCTCGCTCTATGATTTGAAGTTAAAATACTCAAATATAGTTATATAGTGACTTTTTTCACGTTTTTCATGTAGTTTGATATTACGTAAATATATTCATTTTTACCAATATTTCGATACTATTTCATGTAGTATCACGATATGTGATTTGGCCTTTAAATCTCAGAATTTCGCATAATATTGCATTTTAAGCTAGTTTTCTTGCATTTTGTTTCGTAAAAAAAATCATCGAATTTAGCAATATTTTGACGTTTATCATCCCCTTTTCCTTTATTTGATTAAAACAAAATATCATCGAATTAGGCAATATTTTACCGTTTTTCCACGTTTTTGTGAATTTTCAGTCTACGGGTATTAATTCATTATATATACGATAAAAATGACGCAAACACATAATTGATTAGATAATAACCTTAAATACTTCATTTTCAATTAACTATTTGTTTCTCGTTAAAATACTGAGAAAGATATTGAAAAGGGGAGAAGTTCTGATTTTATTGCATATATCGACGTTTCAGCCGGAATAGAGCGGTTTTCGTGTACATCTTCCATCGGTAATATAAACGGAAAATTAGGAACATTTTAGTTAATTCTAATAAAAACACATTGATTTTTATCATTTGTATTGGAAACAACATTGTCATATGTCTTTTCTTGGGTCTAAATAATACGAAACCTCGCTCAATGATTTGAAGGTAAAATCCTCAAATATGGTAAAATAGTGACTTTTTCACGTTAATCATGTAGTTTGATATTACGCAAATATATTCATTTTTACCAATATTCCGATACTATTTCATGTAGTATCACGATATGTGATTTGGCCTTCAAATCTCAGAATTTCGCATAATATTGCATTTAAGCAAGTTTTCTTGCATTTTGTTTCGTACGAAAAATCATCGAATATAGCAATATTTTGACGTTTATCATCCCATTTTCCTTCATGTGATTTAAACAAAATATCATGGAATTAGGCAATATTTTGCCGTTTTCCACGTTTTTGTGAATTTTCAGTCCATGGGTATTAATTCATATATATACGATAAAAATGATGCAAACACATAATTGATTAGATAATAACCTTAAATACTTCATTTTCAATCAACTATTTGTTTCTCGTTAAAATACTGGGTAAGATATTGAAAAGGGGAGAAGTTCTGTTTTTATTGCATATATCGACGTTTCAGCCGGAATAGAGCGGTTTTCGTGTACATCTTCCATCGGTAATATAAACGGAAAATCAGGAACATTTTAGTTAATTCTAATGAAAACACATTGATTTTTATCAATTGTATTGGAAACAACATTGTCATATGTCTTTTCTTGGATCAAAATAATACGAAACCTCGCTCTATGATTTGAAGTTAAAATCCTCAAATATGGTTAAATAGTGACTTTTTTCACGTTTTTCATGTAGTTTGATATTACATAAATATATTCATTTTTACCAATATTTCGATACTATTTCATGTAGTATCACGATATGTGATTTGGCCTTGAAATCTCAGAATTTCGCATAATATTGCATTTTAAGCAAGTTTTCTTGCATTTTGTTTCGTACGAAAAATCATCGAATTTAGCAATATTTTGACGTTTATCACCCCCTTTTCCTTTATTTGATTTAAACAAAATATCATCGAATTAGGCAATATTTTGCCGTTTTCCACGTTTTTGTGAATTTTCAGTCCATGGGTTTTAATTCATATATATACGATAAAAATGATGCAAACACATAATTGATTAGATAATAACCTTAAATACTTCATTTTCAATCATCTATTTGTTTCTCGTTAAAATACTGAGTAAGATATTGAAAAGGGGAGAAGTTCGGTTTGTATTGCATATATCGACGTTTCAGCCGGATTACAGCGGTTTTACGTGTACATCTTCCCTCGTTAATATAAACGGAAAATCAAGAACATTAAAGTTAATTCTAATGAATACACATTGTTTTTTATCATTTGTATTGGAAACAACATTGTCATATGTCTTTTCTTGGAACTAAATAATACGAAACCTCGCTCTATGATTTGAAGTTAAAATACTCAAATATAGTTATATAGTGACTTTTTTCACGTTTTTCATGTAGTTTGATATTACGTAAATATATTCATTTTTACCAATATTTCGATACTATTTCATGTAGTATCACGATATGTGATTTGGCCTTTAAATCTCAGAATTTCGCATAATATTGCATTTTAGGCTAGTTTTCTTGCATTTTGTTTCGTAAAAAAAATCATCGAATTTAGCAATATTTTGACGTTTATCATCCCCTTTTCCTTTATTTGATTAAAACAAAATATCATCGAATTAGGCAATATTTTACCGTTTTTCCACGTTTTTGTGAATTTTCAGTCTACGGGTATTAATTCATTATATATACGATAAAAATGACGCAAACACATAATTGATTAGATAATAACCTTAAATACTTCATTTTCAATTAACTATTTGTTTCTCGTTAAAATACTGAGAAAGATATTGAAAAGGGGAGAAGTTCTGATTTTATTGCATATATCGACGTTTCAGCCGGAATAGAGCGGTTTTCGTGTACATCTTCCATCGGTAATATAAACGGAAAATTAGGAACATTTTAGTTAATTCTAATAAAAACACATTGATTTTTATCATTTGTATTGGAAACAACATTGTCATATGTCTTTTCTTGGGTCTAAATAATACGAAACCTCGCTCAATGATTTGAAGGTAAAATCCTCAAATATGGTAAAATAGTGACTTTTTCACGTTAATCATGTAGTTTGATATTACGCAAATATATTCATTTTTACCAATATTCCGATACTATTTCATGTAGTATCACGATATGTGATTTGGCCTTCAAATCTCAGAATTTCGCATAATATTGCATTTAAGCAAGTTTTCTTGCATTTTGTTTCGTACGAAAAATCATCGAATATAGCAATATTTTGACGTTTATCATCCCATTTTCCTTCATGTGATTTAAACAAAATATCATGGAATTAGGCAATATTTTGCCGTTTTCCACGTTTTTGTGAATTTTCAGTCCATGGGTATTAATTCATATATATACGATAAAAATGATGCAAACACATAATTGATTAGATAATAACCTTAAATACTTCATTTTCAATCAACTATTTGTTTCTCGTTAAAATACTGGGTAAGATATTGAAAAGGGGAGAAGTTCTGTTTTTATTGCATATATCGACGTTTCAGCCGGAATAGAGCGGTTTTACGTGTACATCTTCCATCGGCAATATAAACGGAAAATCAGGAACATTTTAGGTAATTCTAATGAAAACACATTGATTTTTATCATTTGTATTGGAAACAACATTGTCATATGTCTTTTCTTGGATCTAAATAATACGAAACCTCGCTCTATGATTTGTAGTTAAAATCCTCAAATATGGTTAAATAGTGACTTTTTTCACGTTTTCATGTAGTTTGATATTACGTAAATATATTCATTTTTACCAATATTTCGATACTATTTCATGTAGTATCACGATATGTGATTTGGCCCTGAAATCTCAGAATTTCGCATAATATTGCATTTTAAGCAAGTTTTCTTGCATTTTGTTTCGTACGAAAAATTATCGAATTTAGCAATATTTTGACGTTTATCATCCCCTTTTCCTTTATTTGATTTAAACAAAATATCATCGAATTAGGCAATATTTTGCCGTTTTTCCACGTTTTTGTGAATTTTCAGTCTATGGGTATTAATTCATTACATATACGATAAAAATGATGCAAACACATAATTGATTAGATAATAACCTTAAATACTTCATTTTCAATCAACTATTTGTTTCTCGTTAAAATACTGAGTAAGATATTGAAACGGGGACAAGTTCTGTTTTTATTGCATATATCGACGTTTCAGCCGGAATAGAGCGGTTTTATGTGTACATCTTCCATCGGTAATATAAACGGAAAATCAGGAACATTTTAGTTAATTCTAATGAAAACACATTGTTTTTTATCATTTGTATTGGAAACAACATTGTCATATGTCTTTTCTTGGAACTAAATAATACGAAACCTCGCTCTATGATTTAAAGGAAAAATCCTCAAATATGGTAAAATAGTAACTTTTTCACGTTAATCATGTAGTTTGATATTACGCAAATATATTCATTTTTACCAATATTTCGATACTATTTCATGTAGTATCACGATATGTGATTTGGCCTTCAAATCTCAGAATTTCGCATAATATTGCATTTTAAGCAAGTTTTCTTGCATTTTGTTTCGTACGAAAAATCATCGAATTTTCGAATATTTTGACGTTTATCATCCCCTTTTCCTTTATTTGATTTAAACATAATATCATCGAATTAGGCAATTATTTTGCCGTTTTCCCACGTTTTTGTGAATTTTCAGTCCACGGGTATTAATTCATATATATACGATAAAAATGATGCAAACACATAATTGATTAGATAATAACCTTAAATACTTCATTTTCAATCAACTATTTGTTTCTCGTTAAAATACTGAGTAAGATATTGAAAAGGGGAGAAGTTCTGTTTTTATTGCATATATCGACGTTTCAGCCGGAATAGAGCGATTTTCGTGTACATCTTCCATCAGTAATATGTACGGAAAATCAGGAACATTTTAGTTAATTCTAATGAAAACACATTTATTTTTATCATTTGTATTGGAAACAACATTGTCATATGTCTTTTCTTGGATCAAAATAATACGAAACCTCGCTCTATGATTTGAAGTTAAAATCCTCAAATATGGTTAAATAGTGACTTTTTTCACGTTTTTCATGTAGTTTGATATTACATAAATATATTCATTTTTACCAATATTTCGATACTATTTCATGTAGTATCACGATATGTGATTTGGCCTTGAAATCTCAGAATTTCGCATAATATTGCATTTTAAGCAAGTTTTCTTGCATTTTGTTCCGTACGAAAAATCATCGAATTTAACAATATTTTGACGTTTATCATCCCATTTTCCTTTATGTGATTTAAACAAAATATCATCGAATTAGGCAATATTTGGCCGTTTTCCACGTTTTTGTGAATTTTCAGTCCATGGGTATTAATTCATATATATACGATAAAAATGATGCAAACACATAATTGATTAGATAATAACCTTAAATACTTCATTTTCAATCAACTATTTCTTTCTCGTTAAAATACAGAGTAAGATATTAAACGGGGGAGAAGTTCTGATTTTATTGCATATATCGACGTTTCAGCCGGAATAGAGCGGTTTTCGTGTACATCTTCCATCGGTAATATAAACGGAAAATCAGGAACATTTTAGTTAATTCTAATGAAAACACATTTTTTTTATCATTTGTATTGGAAACAACATTGTCATGTCTTTTCTTGGAACTAAATAATACGAAACCTCGCTCTATGATTTGAAGGTAAAATCCTCATATATGGTAAAATAGTGATTTTTTTCACGTTAATCATGTAGTTTGATATTACGCAAATATATTCATATAATATATTCAAATATATTCAACGGGGGAGAAGTTCTGATTTTATTGCATATATCGACGTTTCAGCCGGAATAGAGCGGTTTTCGTGTACATCTTCCATCGGTAATATAAACGGAATATCAGGAACATTTTAGTTAATTCTAATGAAAACACATTGATTTTTATCAATTGTATTGGAAACAACATTGTCATATGTCTTTTCTTGGATCAAAATAATACGAAACCTCGCTCTATGATTTGAAGTTAAAATCCTCAAATATGGTTAAATAGTGACTTTTTTCACGTTTTTCATGTAGTTTGATATTACATAAATATATTCATTTTTACCAATATTTCGATACTATTTCATGTAGTATCACGATATGTGATTTGGCCTTGAAATCTCAGAATTTCGCATAATATTGCATTTTAAGCAAGTTTTCTTGCATTTTGTTTCGTACGAAAAATCATCGAATTTAGCAATATTTTGACGTTTATCATCCCCTTTTCCTTTATTTGATTTAAACAAAATATCATCGAATTAGGCAATATTTTGCCGTTTTCCACGTTTTTGTGAATTTTCAGTCCATGGGTTTTAATTCATATATATACGATAAAAATGATGCAAACACATAATTGATTAGATAATAACCTTAAATACTTCATTTTCAATCATCTATTTGTTTCTCGTTAAAATACTGAGTAAGATATTGAAAAGGGGAGAAGTTCGGTTTGTATTGCATATATCGACGTTTCAGCCGGATTACAGCGGTTTTACGTGTACATCTTCCCTCGTTAATATAAACGGAAAATCAAGAACATTAAAGTTAATTCTAATGAATACACATTGTTTTTTATCATTTGTATTGGAAACAACATTGTCATATGTCTTTTCTTGGAACTAAATAATACGAAACCTCGCTCTATGATTTGAAGTTAAAATACTCAAATATAGTTATATAGTGACTTTTTTCACGTTTTTCATGTAGTTTGATATTACGTAAATATATTCATTTTTACCAATATTTCGATACTATTTCATGTAGTATCACGATATGTGATTTGGCCTTTAAATCTCAGAATTTCGCTTAATATTGCATTTTAAGCTAGTTTTCTTGCATTTTGTTTCGTAAAAAAAATCATCGAATTTAGCAATATTTTGACGTTTATCATCCCCTTTTCCTTTATTTGATTAAAACAAAATATCATCGAATTAGGCAATATTTTACCGTTTTTCCACGTTTTTGTGAATTTTCAGTCTACGGGTATTAATTCATTATATATACGATAAAAATGACGCAAACACATAATTGATTAGATAATAACCTTAAATACTTCATTTTCAATTAACTTTTTGTTTCTCGTTAAAATACTGAGAAAGATATTGAAAAGGGGAGAAGTTCTGATTTTATTGCATATATCGACGTTTCAGCCGGAATAGAGCGGTTTTCGTGTACATCTTCCATCGGTAATATAAACGGAAAATTAGGAACATTTTAGTTAATTCTAATAAAAACACATTGATTTTTATCATTTGTATTGGAAACAACATTGTCATATGTCTTTTCTTGGGTCTAAATAATACGAAACCTCGCTCAATGATTTGAAGGTAAAATCCTCAAATATGGTAAGATAGTGACTTTTTCACGTTAATCATGTAGTTTGATATTACGCAAATATATTCATTTTTACCAATATTCCGATACTATTTCATGTAGTATCACGATATGTGATTTGGCCTTCAAATCTCAGAATTTCGCATAATATTGCATTTAAGCAAGTTTTCTTGCATTTTGTTTCGTACGAAAAATCATCGAATATAGCAATATTTTGACGTTTATCATCCCATTTTCCTTCATGTGATTTAAACAAAATATCATGGAATTAGGCAATATTTTGCCGTTTTCCACGTTTTTGTGAATTTTCAGTCCATGGGTATTAATTCATATATATACGATAAAAATGATGCAAACACATAATTGATTAGATAATAACCTTAAATACTTCATTTTCAATCAACTATTTGTTTCTCGTTAAAATACTGGGTAAGATATTGAAAAGGGGAGAAGTTCTGTTTTTATTGCATATATCGACGTTTCAGCCGGAATAGAGCGGTTTTACGTGTACATCTTCCATCGGCAATATAAACGGAAAATCAGGAACATTTTAGGTAATTCTAATGAAAACACATTGATTTTTATCATTTGTATTGGAAACAACATTGTCATATGTCTTTTCTTGGATCTAAATAATACGAAACCTCGCTCTATGATTTGTAGTTAAAATCCTCAAATATGGTTAAATAGTGACTTTTTTCACGTTTTCATGTAGTTTGATATTACGTAAATATATTCATTTTTACCAATATTTCGATACTATTTCATGTAGTATCACGATATGTGATTTGGCCCTGAAATCTCAGAATTTCGCATAATATTGCATTTTAAGGAAGTTTTCTTGCATTTTGTTTCGTACGAAAAATTATCGAATTTAGCAATATTTTGACGTTTATCATCCCCTTTTCCTTTATTTGATTTAAACAAAATATCATCGAATTAGGCAATATTTTGCCGTTTATCCACGTTTTTGTGAATTTTCAGTCTATGGGTATTAATTCATTACATATACGATAAAAATGATGCAAACACATAATTGATTAGATAATAACCTTAAATACTTCATTTTCAATCAACTATTTGTTTCTCGTTAAAATACTGAGTAAGATATTGAAACGGGGACAAGTTCTGTTTTTATTGCATATATCGACGTTTCAGCCGGAATAGAGCGGTTTTACGTGTACATCTTCCATCGGTAATATAAACGGAAAATCAGGAACATTTTAGTTAATTCTAATGAAAACACATTGTTTTTTATCATTTGTATTGGAAACAACATTGTCATATGTCTTTTCTTGGAACTAAATAATACGAAACCTCGCTCTATGATTTAAAGGAAAAATCCTCAAATATGGTAAAATAGTAACTTTTTCACGTTAATCATGTAGTTTGATATTACGCAAATATATTCATTTTTACCAATATTTCGATACTATTTCATGTAGTATCACGATATGTGATTTGGCCTTCAAATCTCAGAATTTCGCATAATATTGCATTTTAAGCAAGTTTTCTTGCATTTTGTTTCGTACGAAAAATCATCGAAATTTCGAATATTTTGACGTTTATCATCCCCTTTTCCTTTATTTGATTTAAACATAATATCATCGAATTAGGCAATTATTTTGCCGTTTTCCCACGTTTTTGTGAATTTTCAGTCCATGGGTATTAATTCATATATATACGATAAAAATGATGCAAACACATAATTGATTAGATAATAACCTTAAATACTTCATTTTCAATCAACTATTTGTTTCTCGTTAAAATACTGAGTAAGATATTGAAAAGGGGAGAAGTTCTGTTTTTATTGCATATATCGACGTTTCAGCCGGAATAGAGCGATTTTCGTGTACATCTTCCATCAGTAATATGTACGGAAAATCAGGAACATTTTAGTTAATTCTAATGAAAACACATTTATTTTTATCATTTGTATTGGAAACAACATTGTCATATGTCTTTTCTTGGATCAAAATAATACGAAACCTCGCTCTATGATTTGAAGTTAAAATCCTCAAATATGGTTAAATAGTGACTTTTTTCACGTTTTTCATGTAGTTTGATATTACATAAATATATTCATTTTTACCAATATTTCGATACTATTTCATGTAGTATCACGATATGTGATTTGGCCTTGAAATCTCAGAATTTCGCATAATATTGCATTTTAAGCAAGTTTTCTTGCATTTTGTTCCGTACGAAAAATCATCGAATTTAACAATATTTTGACGTTTATCATCCCATTTTCCTTTATGTGATTTAAACAACATATCATCGAATTAGGCAATATTTGGCCGTTTTCCACGTTTTTGTGAATTTTCAGTCCTTGGGTATTAATTCATATATATACAATAAAAATGATGCAAACACATAATTGATTAGATAATAACCTTAAATACTTCATTTTCAATCAACTATTTCTTTCTCGTTAAAATACAGAGTAAGATATTAAACGGGGGAGAAGTTCTGATTTTATTGCATATATCGACGTTTCAGCCGGAATAGAGCGGTTTTCGTGTACATCTTCCATCGGTAATATAAACGGAAAATCAGGAACATTTTAGTTAATTCTAATGAAAACACATTTTTTTTATCATTTGTATTGGAAACAACATTGTCATGTCTTTTCTTGGAACTAAATAATACGAAACCTCGCTCTATGATTTGAAGGTAAAATCCTCATATATGGTAAAATAGTGATTTTTTCACGTTAATCATGTAGTTTGATATTACGCAAATATATTCATATAATATATTCAAATATATTCAACGGGGGAGAAGTTCTGATTTTATTGCATATATCGACGTTTCAGCCGGAATAGAGCGGTTTTCGTGTACATCTTCCATCGGTAATATAAACGGAAAATCAGGAACATTTTAGTTAATTCTAATGAAAACACATTTTTTTTATCATTTGTATTGGAAACAACATTGTCATGTCTTTTCTTGGAACTAAATAATACGAAACCTCGCTCTATGATTTGAAGGTAAAATCCTCAAATATGGTAAAATAGTGATTTTTTCACGTTAATCATGTAGTTTGATATTACGCAAATATATTCATTTTTACCAATATTTCGATACTATTTCATGTAGTATCACGATATGTGATTTGGCCTTCAAATCTCAGAATTTCGCATAATATTGCATTTTAAGCAAGTTTTCTTGCATTTTGTTTCGTACGAAAAATCATCGAATTTACCAATATTTTGACGTTCATCATCCCCTTTTCCTTTATTTGATTTAAACAAAATATCATAGAATTAGGCAATATTTTGCCGTTTTTCCACGTTTTTGTGAATTTTCAGTCTATGGGTATTAATTCATTATATATACGATAAAAATGATGCAAACACATAATTGATTAGATAATAACCTTAAATACTTTATTTTCAATCAACTATTTGTTTCTCGTTAAAATACTGAGTAAGATATTGAAAAGGGGAGAAGTTCTTTTTTTATTGCATATATCGACGTTTCAGCCGGAATAGAGCGATTTTCGTGTACATCTTCCATCAGTAATATGTACGGAAAATCAGGAACATTTTAGTTAATTCTAATGAAAACACATTGATTTTTATTATTTGTATTGGAAACAACATTGTCATATGTCTTTTCTTGGATCAAAATAATACGAAACCTCGCTCTATGATTTGAAGTTAAAATCCTCAAATATGGTTAAATAGTGACTTTTTTCACGTTTTTCATGTAGTTTGATATTACATAAATATATTCATTTTTACCAATATTTCGATACTATTTCATGTAGTATCACGATATGTGATTTGGCCCTGAAATCTCAGAATTTCGCATAATATTGCATTTTAAGCAAGTTTTCTTGCATTTTGTTTCGTACGAAAAATTATCGAATTTAGCAATATTTTGACGTTTATCATCCCCTTTTCCTTTATTTGATTTAAACAAAATATCATCGAATTAGGCAATATTTTGCCGTTTTTCCACGTTTTTGTGAATTTTCAGTCTATGGGTATTAATTCATTACATATACGATAAAAATGATGCAAACACATAATTGATTAGATAATAACCTTAAATACTTCATTTTCAATCAACTATTTGTTTCTCGTTAAAATACTGAGTAAGATATTGAAACGGGGACAAGTTCTGTTTTTATTGCATATATCGACGTTTCAGCCGGAATAGAGCGATTTTCGTGTACATCTTCCATCAGTAATATGTACGGAAAATCAGGAACATTTTAGTTAATTCTAATGAAAACACATTTATTTTTATCATTTGTATTGGAAACAACATTGTCATATGTCTTTTCTTGGATCAAAATAATACGAAACCTCGCTCTATGATTTGAAGTTAAAATCCTCAAATATGGTTAAATAGTGACTTTTTTCACGTTTTTCATGTAGTTTGATATTACATAAATATATTCATATTTACCAATATTTCGATACTATTTCATGTAGTATCACGATATGTGATTTGGCCTTGAAATCTCAGAATTTCGCATAATATTGCATTTTAAGCAAGTTTTCTTGCATTTTGTTCCGTACGAAAAATCATCGAATTTAACAATATTTTGACGTTTATCATCCCATTTTCCTTTATGTGATTTAAACAAAATATCATCGAATTAGGCAAAAAATTTTTGCCGTTTTCCACGTTTTTGTGAATTTTCAGTCCATGGGTATTAATTCATATATATGCGATAAAAATGATGCAAACAAATAATTGATTCGATAATAACCTTAAATACTTCATTCTCAATCAATTATTTCTTTCTCGTTAAAATACTGAGTAAGATATTAAACGGGGGAGAAGTTCTGATTTTATTGCATATATCGACGTTTCAGCCGGAATAGAGCGGTTTTCGTGTACATCTTCCATCGGTAATATAAACGGAAAATCAGGAACATTTTAGTTAATTCTAATGAAAACACATTGTTTTTTATCATTTGTATTGGAAACAACATTGTCATGTCTTTTCTTGGAACTAAATAATACGAAACCTCGCTCTATGATTTGAAGGTAAAATCCTCAAATATGGTAAAATAGTGATTTTTTCACGTTAATCATGTAGTTTGATATTACGCAAATATATTCATTTTTACCAATATTTCGATACTATTTCATGTAGTATCACGATATGTGATTTGGCCTTCAAATCTCAGAATTTCGCATAATATTGCATTTTAAGCAAGTTTTCTTGCATTTTGTTTCGTTCGATAAATCATCGAATTTACCAATATTTTGACGTTTATCATCCCCTTTTCCTTTATTTGATTTAAACAAAATATCATCGAATTAGGCAATATTTTGCCGTTTTTCCACGTTTTTGTGAATTTTCAGTCTATGGGTATTAATTCATTATATATACGATAAAAATGATGCAAACACATAATTGATTAGATAATAAACTTAAATACTTTATTTTCAATCAACTATTTGTTTCTCGTTAAAATACTGAGTAAGATATTGAAAAGGGGAGAAGTTTTGTTTTTATTGCATATATCGACGTTTCAGCCGGAATAGAGAGATTTTCGTGTACATCTTCCATCAGTAATATGTACGGAAAATCAGGAACATTTTAGTTAATTCTAATGAAAACACATTGATTTTTATCATTTGTATTGGAAACAACATTGTCATATGTTTTTTCTTGGATCAAAATAATACGAAACCTCGCTCTATGATTTGAAGTTAAAATCCTCAAATATGGTTAAATAGTGACTTTTTTCACGTTTTTCATGTAGTTTGATATTACATAAATATATTAATTTTTACCAATATTTCGATACTATATAATGTAGTATCACGATATGTGATTTGGACTTGAAATCTCAGAATTTCGCATAATATTGCATTTTAAGCAAGTTTTCTTGCATTTTGTTTCGTACGAAAAATCATCGAATTTAGCAATATTTTGACGTTTATCATCCCCTTTTCCTTTATGTGATTTAAACAAAATATCATCGAATTAGGCAAAAATTTTTTGCCGTTTTCCACGTTTTTGTGAATTTTCAGTCCATGGGTATTAATTCATATATATGCGATAAAAATGATGCAAACAAATAATTGATTCGATAATAACCTTAAATACTTCATTCTCAATCAATTATTTCTTTCTCGTTAAAATACTGAGTACGATATTAAACGGGGGAGAAGTTCTGATTTTATTGCATATATCGACGTTTCAGCCGGAATAGAGCGGTTTTCGTGTACATCTTCCATCGGTAATATAAACGGAAAATCAGGTACATTTTAGTTAATTCTAATGAAAACACATTGATTTTTATCATTTGTATTGGAAAAAACATTGTCATATGTCTTTTCTTGGATCTAAATAATACGAAACATCGCTCTATGATTTGAAGGTAAAATCCTCAAATATGGTAAAATAGTGACTTTTTCACGTTAATCATGTAGTTTGATATTACGCAAATATATTCATTTTTACCAATATTCCAATACTATTTCATGTAGTATCACGATATGTGATTTGGCCTTCAAATCTCAGAATTTCCATAATATTGCATTTAAGCAAGTTTTCTTGCATTTTGTTTCGTACGAAAAATCATCGAATATAGCAATATTTTCACGTTTATCATCCCATTTTCCTTCATGTGATTTAAACAAAATATCATCGAATTAGGCAATATTTTGCCGTTTTCCAAGTTTTTGTGAATTTTCAGACCATGGGTATTAATTCATCTATATACGATAAAAATGATGCAAACACATAATTGATTAGATAATAACCTTAAATACTTCATTTTCAATCAACTATTTGTTTCTCGTTAAAATACTGAGTAAGATATTGAAAAGGGGAGGAGTTCTGTTTTTATTGCATATATCGACGTTTCAGCCGGAATAGAGCGGTTTTACGTGTACATCTTCCATCGGTAATATAAACAGAAAATCAGGAACATTTTAGTTAATTCTAATGAAAACACATTGTTTTTTATCATTTGTATTGGAAACAACATTGTCATATGTCTTTTCTTTGAACTAAATAATACGAAACCTCGCTCTATGATTTGAAGGTAAAATCCTCAAATATGGTAAAATAGTGATTTTTTCACGTTAATCATGTAGTTTGATATTACGCAAATATATTCATTTTTACCAATATTTCGATACTATTTCATTTAGTATCACGATATGTGATTTGGCCTTCAAATCTCAGAATTTCGCATAATATTGCATTTTAAGCAAGTTTTCTTGCATTTTGTTTCGTACGAAAAATCATCGAATTTAGCAATATTTTGACGTTTATTATCCCCTTTCCTTTATTTGATTTAAACAAAATATCATCGAATTAGGCAATATTTTGCCGTTTTTCCACGTTTTTGTGAATTTTCAGTCTATGGGTATTAATTCATTATATATACAAAAAAAATGAAGCAAACACATAATTGATTAGATAATAACCTTAAATACTTCATTGCAATCATCTATTTGTTTCTCGTTAAAATACTGAGTTAGATATTAAAAAGGGGAGAAGTTCGGTTTGTATTGCATATATCGACGTTTCAGCCGGATTAGAGCGGTTTTACGTGTACATCTTCCATCGGAAATATAAACGGAAAATCAGGAACATTTTAGTTAGTTCTAATGAAAACACATTGATTTTTATCATTTGTGTTGGAAACAACATTGTCATATGTCTTTACTTGCATCTAAATAATACGAAACCTCGCTCTATGATTTGAAGTTAAAATCCTCAAATATGGTTAAATAGTGACTTTTTTCGGTTTTTCATGTAGTTTGATATTACGTAAATATATTCATTTTTACCAATATTTCGATACTTTTTCATGTAGTATCACGATATGTGATTTGGCCTTGAAATCTCAGAATTTCGCATAATATTGCATTTTAAGCAAGTTTTCTTGCATTTTGTTTCGTACGAAAAATCATCGAATTTAGCAATATTTTGACGTTTATCATCCCCTTTTCCTTTATTTGATTTAAACAAAATATCATCGAATTAGGCAATATTTTGCCGTTTTCCACGTTTTTGTGAATTTTCAGTCCATGGGTTTTAATTCATATATATACGATAAAAATGATGCAAACACATAATTGATTAGATAATAACCTAAAATACTTCATTTTCAATCATCTATTTGTTTCTCGTTAAAATACTGAGTAAGATATTGAAAAGGGGAGAAGTTCGGTTTTTATTGCATATATCGACGTTTCAGCCGGATTAGAGCGGTTTTACGTGTACATCTTCCCTCGTTAATATAAACGGAAAATCAAGAACATTAAAGTTAATTCTAATGAATACACATTGTTTTTTATCATTTGTATTGGAAACAACATTGTCATATGTCTTTTCTTGGAACTAAATAATACGAAACCTCGCTCTATGATTTGAAGTTAAAATACTCAAATATAGTTATATAGTGACTTTTTTCACGTTTTTCATGTAGTTTGATATTACGTAAATATATTCATTTTTACCAATATTTCGATACTATTTCATGTAGTATCACGATATGTGATTTGGCCTTTAAATCTCAGAATTTCGCATAATATTGCATTTTAAGCTAGTTTTCTTGCATTTTGTTTCGTAAAAAAAATCATCGAATTTAGCAATATTTTGACGTTTATCATCCCCTTTTCCTTTATTTGATTAAAACAAAATATCATCGAATTAGGCAATATTTTACCGTTTTTCCACGTTTTTGTGAATTTTCAGTCTACGGGTATTAATTCATTATATATACGATAAAAATGACGCAAACACATAATTGATTAGATAATAACCTTAAATACTTCATTTTCAATTAACTATTTGTTTCTCGTTAAAATACTGAGAAAGATATTGAAAAGGGGAGAAGTTCTGATTTTATTGCATATATCGACGTTTCAGCCGGAATAGAGCGGTTTTCGTGTACATCTTCCATCGGTAATATAAACGGAAAATTAGGAACATTTTAGTTAATTCTAATGAAAACACATTGATTTTTATAATTTGTATTGGAAACAACATTGTCATGTCTTTTCTTGGATCTAAATAATACGAAAATTTGAAGGTAAAATCCTCAAATATGGTAAAAAAGTGACTTTTTCACGTTAATCATGTAGTTTGATATTACGCAAATATATTCATTTTTACCAATATTCCGATACTATTTCATGTAGTATCACGATATGTGATTTGGCCTTCAAATCTCAGAATTTCGCATAATATTGCATTTATGCAAGTTTTCTTGCATTTTGTTTCGTACGAAAAATCATCGAATATAGCAATATTTTGATGTTTATCATCCCGTTTTCCTTCATGTGATTTAAACAAAATATCATCGAATTAGGCAATATTTTGCCGTTTTCCACGTTTTTGTGAATTTTCAGTCCATGGGTATTAATTCATATATATGCGATAAAAATGATGCAAACACATAATTAATTAGATAATAACCTTAAATACTTCATTTTCAATCAACTATTTCTTTCTCGTTAAAATACTGAGTAAGATATTAAACGGGGGAGAAGTTCTGATTTTATTGCATATATCGACGTTTCAGCCGGAATAGAGCGGTTTTCGTGTACATCTTCCATCGGTAATATAAACGGAAAATTAGGAACATTTTAGTAAATTCTAATGAAAACACATTGATTTTTATCATTTGTATTGGAAACAACATTGTCATATGTCTTTTCTTGGAACTAAATAATACGAAACCTTGCTCTATGAATTGAAGGTAAAATCCTCAAATATGGTAAAATAGTGACTTTTTCACGTTAATCATGTAGTTTGATATTACGCAAATATATTCATTTTTACCAATATTTCGATACTATTTCATGTAGTATTACGACAAGTGATTTGGCCCTCAAATCTCAGAATTTCGAATAATATTGTATTTTAAGCAAGTTTTCTTGCATTTTGTTTCGTACGAAAAATCATCGAATTTACCAATATTTTGACGTTTATGATCCCCCTTTTCCTTCATGTGATTTAAATAAAATATCATCGAATTAGGCAATATTTTGCCGTTTTCCACGTTTTTGTGAATTTTCAGTCCATGGGTATTAATTCATTATATATACGATAAAAATGATGCAAACACATTATTCATTAGATACCTTAAATACTTTATTTTCAATGAACTATTTATTTCTCGTTAAAATACTGAGTAAGATATTGAAACGGGGACAAGTTCTGTTTTTATTGCATATATCGATGTTTCAGCCGGAATAGAGCGGTTTTACGTGTACATCTTCCATCGGTAATATAAACGAAAAATGAGGAACATTTTAGTTAATTCTTATGAAAACACATTGATTTTTATCATTTCTAATGGAAACAACATTGTCATATGTCTTTTCTTGGAACTAAATAATACGAAACCTCGCTCTATGATTTGAAAGTAAAATCCTCAAATATGGTAAAATAGTAACTTTTTCACGTTAATCATGTAGTTTGATATTACGCAAATATATTCATTTTTACCAATATTTCGATACTATTTCATGTAGTATCACGATATGTGATTTGGCCTTCATATCTCAGAATTTCGCACAATATTGCATTTTAAGCAAGTTTTCTTGCATTTTGTTTCGTACGAATAATCATCGAATTTACCATTATTTTGACGTTTATCATCCCCTTTTCCTTTATTTGATTTAAACAAAATATCATCGAATTAGGCAATATTTTGCCGTTTTTCCACGTTTTTGTGAATTTTCAGTCCATGGGTATTAATTCATATATATACGATAAAAATAATGCAAGCACATAATTGATTAGATAATAACCTTAAATACTTCATTGCAATCATCTATTTGTTTCTCGTTAAAATACTGAGTAAGATATTGAAAAGTGGAGAAGTTCGGTTTGTATTGCATATATCGACGTTTCAGCCGGATTACAGCGGTTTTACGTGTACATCTTCCATCGGAAATATAAACGGAAAATCAGGAACATTTTAGTTAGTTCTAATGAAAACATATTGATTTTTATCATTTGTATTGGAAACAACATTGTCATATGTCTTTTCTTGGATCTAAATAATACGAAACCTCGCTCTATGATTTGAAGTTAAATTCCTCAAATATGGTTAAATAGTGACTTTTTTCGGTTTTTCATGTAGTTTGATATTACGTAAATATATTCATTTTTACCAATATTTCGATACTATTTCATGTAGTATCACGATATGTGATTTGGCCTTGAAATCTCAGAATTTCGCATAATATTGCATTTTAAGCAAGTTTTCTTGCATTTTGTTTCGTACGAAAAATCATCGAATTTAGCAATATTTTGACGTTTATCATCCCCTTTTCCTTTATTTGATTTAAACAAAATATCATCGAATTAGACAATATTATGCCGTTTTTCCACGTTTTTGTGAATTTTCAGTGTATGGGTATTAATTCATTATATATACGATAAAAATGATGCAAACACATTATTGATTAGATACCTAAAATACTTTATTTTCAATGAACTATTTGTTTCTCGTTAAAATACTGAGTAAGATATTGAAACGGGGACAAGTTCTGTTTTTATTGCATATATCGATGTTTCAGCCGGAATAGAGCGGTTTTACGTGTACATCTTCCATCAGTAATATAAACGGAAAATCAGGAACATTTTAGTTAATTCTAATGAAAACACATTGATTTTTATCATTTCTATTCGAAACAACATTGTCATATGTCTTTTCTTGGAACTAAATAATACGAAACCTCGCTCTATGATTTGAAAGTAAAATCCTCAAATATGGTAAAATAGTAACTTTTTCACGTTAATCATGTAGTTTGATATTACGCAAATATATTCATTTTTACCAATATTTCGATACTATTTCATGTAGTATTGCGATATGTGATTTGGCCTTCAAATCTCAGAATTTCGCATAATATTGCATTTTAAGCAAGTTTTCTTGCATTTTGTTTCGTACGAAAAATCATCGAATTTACCAATATTTTGACGTTTATCACCCCCTTTTCCTTTATTTGATTTAAACAAAATATCATCGAATTAGGCAATATTTTGCCGTTTTTCCACGTTTTTGTGAATTTTCAGTCCATGGGTATTAATTCATATATATACGATAAAAATGATGCAAACACATAAATGATTAGATAATAACCTTAAATACTTCATTGCAATCATCTATTTGTTTCTCGTTAAAATACTGAGTAAGATATTGAAAAGGGGAGAAGTTCGGTTTGTATTGCATATATCGACGTTTCAGCCGGATTAGAGCGGTTTTACGTGTACATCTTCCATCGGTAATATTAACGGAAAATCAGGAACATTTTAGTTAATTCTAATGAAAACACATTGATTTTTATCATTTGTATTGGAAACAACATTGTCATATGTCTTTTCTTGGATCAAAATAATACGAAACCTCGCTATATGATTTGAAGTTAAAATCCTCAAATATGGATAAATAGTGACTTTTTCACGTTTTTCATGTAGTTTGATATTACATATTCATTTTTACCAATATTTCGATACTATTTCATGTTGTATCACGATATGTGATTTGGCCTTGAAATCTCAGAATTTCGCATAATATTGCATTTTTAGCAAGTTTTCTTGCATTTTGTTTCGTACGAAAAATCATCGAATTTAGCAATATTTTGACGTTTATCATCCCCTTTTCCTTTATGTGATTTAAACAAAATATCATCGAATTAGGCAATATTTTGCCGTTTTCCACGTTTTTGTGAATTTTCAGTCCATGGGTATTAATTCATATATATGCGATAAAAATGATGCAAACACATAATTGATTAGATAATATCCTTAAATACTTCATTTTCAATCAACTATTTCTTTCTCGTTAAAATACTGAGTAAGATTTTAAACGGGGGAGAAGTTCTGATTTTATTGCATATATCGACCTTTCAGCCGGAATAGAGCGGTTTTCGTGTACATCTTCCATCGGTAATATAAACGGAAAATCAGGAACATTTTAGTTAATTCTAATGAAAACACATTGATTTTTATCATTTGTATTGGAAACAA
Organism: Procambarus clarkii; assembly: GCF_040958095.1. Lineage (NCBI taxonomy): Eukaryota > Metazoa > Arthropoda > Malacostraca > Decapoda > Cambaridae > Procambarus > Procambarus clarkii. Next base: position 1,783,321 of record NC_091234.1, on the reverse strand, counting down.
CATTGTCATATGTCTTTTCTTGGATCTAAATAATACGAAACCTCGCTCTATGATTTGAAGGTAAAATCCTCAAATATGGTAAAATAGTGACTTTTTCACGTTAATCATGTAATTTGTTATTACGCAAATATATTCATTTTTACCAATATTCCGATACTATTTCATGTAGTATCACGATATGTGATTTGGCCTTGAAATTTCAGAATTTCGCATAATATTGCATTTTAAGCAAGTTTTCTTGCATTTTGTTTCGTACGAAAAATCATCGAATTTAGCAATATTTTGACGTTTATCATCCCCTTTTCCTTTATTTGATTTAAACAAAATATCATCGAATTAGGCAATATTTTGCCGTTTTTCCACGTTTTTGTGAATTTTCAGTCTATGGGTATTAATTCATTATATATACAATAAAAATGATGCAAACAGATAACTGATTAGATAATAACCTTAAATACTTCATTGCAATCATCTATTTGTTTCTCGTTAAAATACTGAGTAAGATATTAAAAAGGGGAGAAGTTCGGTTTGTATTGCATATATCGACGTTTCAGCCGGATTAGAGCGGTTTTACGTGTACATCTTCCATCGGAAATATAAACGGAAAATCAGGAACATTTTAGTTAATTCTAATGAAAACACATTGTTTTTTATCATTTGTATTGGAAAAAACATTGTCATATGTCTTTTCTTGGATCTAAATAATACGAAACATCGCTCTATGATTTGAAGGTAAAATCCTCAAATATGGTAAAATAGTGACTTTTTCACGTTAATCATGTAGTTTGATATTACGCAAATATATTCATTTTTACCAATATTCCAATACTATTTCATGTAGTATCACGATATGTGATTTGGCCTTCAAATCTCAGAATTTCCATAATATTGCATTTAAGCAAGTTTTCTTGCATTTTGTTTCGTACGAAAAATCATCGAATACAGCAATATTTTCACGTTTATCATCCCATTTTCCTTCATGTGATTTAAACAAAATATCATCGAATTAGGCAATATTTTGCCGTTTTCCAAGTTTTTGTGAATTTTCAGACCATGGGTATTAATTCATCTATATACGATAAAAATGATGCAAACACATAATTGATTAGATAATAACCTTAAATACTTCATTTTCAATCAACTATTTGTTTCTCGTTAAAATACTGAGTAAGATATTGAAAAGGGGAGGAGTTCTGTTTTTATTGCATATATCGACGTTTCAGCCGGAATAGAGCGGTTTTACGTGTACATCTTCCATCGGTAATATAAACAGAAAATCAGGAACATTTTAGTTAATTCTAATGAAAACACATTGTTTTTTATCATTTGTATTGGAAACAACATTGTCATATGTCTTTTCTTTGAACTAAATAATACGAAACCTCGCTCTATGATTTGAAGGTAAAATCCTCAAATATGGTAAAATAGTGATTTTTTCACGTTAATCATGTAGTTTGATATTACGCAAATATATTCATTTTTACCAATATTTCGATACTATTTCATTTAGTATCACGATATGTGATTTGGCCTTCAAATCTCAGAATTTCGCATAATATTGCATTTTAAGCAAGTTTTCTTGCATTTTGTTTCGTACGAAAAATCATCGAATTTACCAATATTTTGACGTTTATCATCCCCTTTTCCTTCATGTGATTTAAATAAAATATCATCGAATTAGGCAATATTTTGCCGTTTTTCCACGTTTTTGTGAATTTTCAGTCTATGGGTATTAATTCATTATATATACAATAAAAATGATGCAAACACATAATTGATTAGATAATAACCTTAAATACTTCATTGCAATCATCTATTTGTTTCTCGTTAAAATACTGAGTAAGATGTTAAAAAAGGGAGAAGTTCGGTTTGTATTGCATATATCGACGTTTCAGCCGGATTAGAGCGGTTTTACGTGTACATCTTCCATCGGAAATATAAACGGGAAATCAGGAACATTTTAGTTAGTTCTAATGAAAACACATTGATTTTTATCATTTGTGTTGGAAACAACATTGTCATATGTCTTTTTTTGGATTTAAATAATACGAAACCTCGCTCTATGATTTGAAGTTAAAATCCTCAAATATGGTTAAATAGTGACTTTTTTCGGTTTTTCATGTAGTTTGATATTACGTAAATATATTCATTTTTACCAATATTTCGATACTTTTTCATGTAGTATCACGATATGTGATTTGGTCTTGAAATCTCAGAATTTCGCATAATATTGCATTTTAAGCAAGTTTTCTTGCATTTTGTTTCGTACGAAAAATCATCGAATTTAGCAATATTTTGACGTTTATTATCCCCTTTCCTTTATTTGATTTAAACAAAATATCATCGAATTAGGCAATATTTTGCCGTTTTTCCACGTTTTTGTGAATTTTCAGTCTATGGGTATTAATTCATTATATATACAAAAAAAATGAAGCAAACACATAATTGATTAGATAATAACCTTAAATACTTCATTGCAATCATCTATTTGTTTCTCGTTAAAATACTGAGTTAGATATTAAAAAGGGGAGAAGTTCGGTTTGTATTGCATATATCGACGTTTCAGCCGGATTAGAGCGGTTTTACGTGTACATCTTCCATCGGAAATATAAACGGAAAATCAGGAACATTTTAGTTAGTTCTAATGAAAACACATTGATTTTTATCATTTGTGTTGGAAACAACATTGTCATATGTCTTTACTTGCATCTAAATAATACGAAACCTCGCTCTATGATTTGAAGTTAAAATCCTCAAATATGGTTAAATAGTGACTTTTTTCGGTTTTTCATGTAGTTTGATATTACGTAAATATATTCATTTTTACCAATATTTCGATACTTTTTCATGTAGTATCACGATATGTGATTTGGCCTTGAAATCTCAGAATTTCGCATAATATTGCATTTTAAGCAAGTTTTCTTGCATTTTGTTTCGTACGAAAAATCATCGAATTTAGCAATATTTTGACGTTTATCATCCCCTTTTCCTTTATTTGATTTAAACAAAATATCATCGAATTAGGCAATATTTTGCCGTTTTCCACGTTTTTGTGAATTTTCAGTCCATGGGTTTTAATTCATATATATACGATAAAAATGATGCAAACACATAATTGATTAGATAATAACCTTAAATACTTCATTTTCAATCATCTATTTGTTTCTCGTTAAAATACTGAGTAAGATATTGAAAAGGGGAGAAGTTCGGTTTGTATTGCATATATCGACGTTTCAGCCGGATTAGAGCGGTTTTACGTGTACATCTTCCCTCGTTAATATAAACGGAAAATCAAGAACATTAAAGTTAATTCTAATGAATACACATTGTTTTTTATCATTTGTATTGGAAACAACATTGTCATATGTCTTTTCTTGGAACTAAATAATACGAAACCTCGCTCTATGATTTGAAGTTAAAATACTCAAATATAGTTATATAGTGACTTTTTTCACGTTTTTCATGTAGTTTGATATTACGTAAATATATTCATTTTTACCAATATTTCGATACTATTTCATGTAGTATCACGATATGTGATTTGGCCTTTAAATCTCAGAATTTCGCATAATATTGCATTTTAAGCTAGTTTTCTTGCATTTTGTTTCGTAAAAAAAATCATCGAATTTAGCAATATTTTGACGTTTATCATCCCCTTTTCCTTTATTTGATTAAAACAAAATATCATCGAATTAGGCAATATTTTACCGTTTTTCCACGTTTTTGTGAATTTTCAGTCTACGGGTATTAATTCATTATATATACGATAAAAATGACGCAAACACATAATTGATTAGATAATAACCTTAAATACTTCATTTTCAATTAACTATTTGTTTCTCGTTAAAATACTGAGAAAGATATTGAAAAGGGGAGAAGTTCTGATTTTATTGCATATATCGACGTTTCAGCCGGAATAGAGCGGTTTTCGTGTACATCTTCCATCGGTAATATAAACGGAAAATTAGGAACATTTTAGCTAATTCTAATGAAAACACATTGATTTTTATAATTTGTATTGGAAACAACATTGTCATGTCTTTTCTTGGATCTAAATAATACGAAAATTTGAAGGTAAAATCCTCAAATATGGTAAAAAAGTGACTTTTTCACGTTAATCATGTAGTTTGATATTACGCAAATATATTCATTTTTACCAATATTCCGATACTATTTCATGTAGTATCACGATATGTGATTTGGCCGTCAAATCTCAGAATTTCGCATAATATTGCATTTATGCAAGTTTTCTTACATTTTGTTTCGTACGAAAAATCATCGAATATAGCAATATTTTGATGTTTATCATCCCGTTTTCCTTCATGTGATTTAAACAAAATATCATCGAATTAGGCAATATTTTGCCGTTTTCCACGTTTTTGTGAATTTTCAGTCCATGGGTATTAATTCATATATATGCGATAAAAATGATGCAAACACATAATTAATTAGATAATAACCTTAAATACTTCATTTTCAATCAACTATTTCTTTCTCGTTAAAATACTGAGTAAAATATTAAACGGGGGAGAAGTTCTGATTTTATTGCATATATCGACGTTTCAGCCGGAATAGAGCGGTTTTCGTGTACATCTTCCATCGGTAATATAAACGGAAAATTAGGAACATTTTAGTAAATTCTAATGAAAATACATTGATTTTTATCATTTGTATTGGAAACAACATTGTCATATGTCTTTTCTTGGAACTAAATAATACGAAACCTTGCTCTATGATTTGAAGGTAAAATCCTCAAATATGGTAAAATAGTGACTTTTTCACGTTAATCATGTAGTTTGATATTACGCAAATATATTCATTTTTACCAATATTTCGATACTATTTCATGTAGTATTACGACAAGTGATTTGGCCCTCAAATCTCAGAATTTCGAATAATATTGCATTTTAAGCAAGTTTTCTTGCATTTTGTTTCGTACGAAAAATCATCGAATTTACCAATATTTTGACGTTTATGATCCCCTTTTCCTTCATGTGATTTAAATAAAATATCATCGAATTAGGCAATATTTTGCCGTTTTCCACGTTTTTGTGAATTTTCAGTCCATGGGTATTAATTCATTATATATACGATAAAAATGATGCAAACACATTATTCATTAGATACCTTAAATACTTTATTTTCAATGAACTATTTATTTCTCGTTAAAATACTGAGTAAGATATTGAAACGGGGACAAGTTCTGTTTTTATTGCATATATCGATGTTTCAGCCGGAATAGAGCGGTTTTACGTGTACATCTTCCATCGGTAATATAAACGAAAAATGAGGAACATTTTAGTTAATTCTTATGAAAACACATTGATTTTTATCATTTCTAATGGAAACAACATTGTCATATGTCTTTTCTTGGAACTAAATAATACGAAACCTCGCTCTATGATTTGAAAGTAAAATCCTCAAATATGGTAAAATAGTAACTTTTTCACGTTAATCATGTAGTTTGATATTACGCAAATATATTCATTTTTACCAATATTTCGATACTATTTCATGTAGTATCACGATATGTGATTTGGCCTTCATATCTCAGAATTTCGCACAATATTGCATTTTAAGCAAGTTTTCTTGCATTTTGTTTCGTACGAATAATCATCGAATTTACCAATATTTTGACGTTTATCATCCCCTTTTCCTTTATTTGATTTAAACAAAATATCATCGAATTAGGCAATATTTTGCCGTTTTTCCACGTTTTTGTGAATTTTCAGTCCATGGGTATTAATTCATATATATACGATAAAAATGATGCAAACACATAAATGATTAGATAATAACCTTAAATACTTCATTGCAATCATCTATTTGTTTCTCGTTAAAATACTGAGTAAGATATTGAAAAGGGGAGAAGTTCGGTTTGTATTGCATATATCGACGTTTCAGCCGGATTAGAGCGGTTTTACGTGTACATCTTCCATCGGTAATATTAACGGAAAATCAGGAACATTTTAGTTAATTCCAATGAAAACACATTGATTTTTATCATTTGTATTGGAAACAACATTGTCATATGTCTTTTCTTGGATCAAAATAATACGAAACCTCGCAATATGATTTGAAGTTAAAATCCTCAAATATGGATAAATAGTGACTTTTTCACGTTTTTCATGTAGTTTGATATTACATATTCATTTTTACCAATATTTCGATACTATTTCATGTTGTATCACGATATGTGATTTGGCCTTGAAATCTCAGAATTTCGCATAATATTGCATTTTTAGCAAGTTTTCTTGCATTTTGTTTCGTACGAAAAATCATCGAATTTAGCAATATTTTGACGTTTATCATCCCCTTTTCCTTTATGTGATTTAAACAAAATATCATCGAATTAGGCAATATTTTGCCGTTTTCCACGTTTTTGTGAATTTTCAGTCCATGGGTATTAATTCATATATATGCGATAAAAATGATGCAAACACATAATTGATTTGATAATATCCTTAAATACTTCATTTTCAATCAACTATTTCTTTCTCGTTAAAATACTGAGTAAGATTTTAAACGGGGGAGAAGTTCTGATTTTATTGCATATATCGACCTTTCAGCCGGAATAGAGCGGTTTTCGTGTACATCTTCCATCGGTAATATAAACGGAAAATCAGGAACATTTTAGTTAATTCTAATGAAAACACATTGATTTTTATCATTTGTATTGGAAACAACATTGTCATATGTCTTTTCTTGGATCAAAATAATACGAAACCTCGCTCTATGATTTGAAGGTAAAATCCTCAAATATGGTAAAATAGTGACTTTTTCACGTTAATCATGTAATTTGATATTACGCAAATATATTCATTTTTACCAATATTCCGATACTATTTCATGTAGTATCACGATATGTGATTTGGCCTTGAAATTTCAGAATTCCGCATAATATTGCATTTTAAGCAAGTTTTCTTGCATTTTGTTTCGTACGAAAAATCATCGAATTTAGCAATATTTTGACGTTTATCATCCCCTTTTCCTTTATTTGATTTAAACAAAATATCATCGAATTAGGCAATATTTTGCCGTTTTTCCACGTTTTTGTGAATTTTCAGTCTATGGGTATTAATTCATTATATATACAATAAAAATGATGCAAACAGATAATTGATTAGATAATAACCTTAAATACTTCATTGCAATCATCTATTTGTTTCTCGTTAAAATACTGAGTAAGATATTAAAAAGGGGAGAAGTTCGGTTTGTATTGCATATATCGACGTTTCAGCCGGATTAGAGCGGTTTTACGTGTACATCTTCCATCGGAAATATAAACGGAAAATCAGGAACATTTTAGTTAGTTCTAATGAAAACACATTGAGTTTTATCATTTGTGTTGGAAACAACATTGTCATATGTCTTTTCTTGGATCTAAATAATACGAAACCTCGCTCTATGATTTGAAGATAAAATCCTCAAATATGGTTAAATAGTGACTTTTTCACGTTAATCATGTAGTTTGATATTACGCAAATATATTCATTTTTACCAATATTTCGATACTATTTCATGTAGTATCACGATATGTGATTTGGCCTTCATATCTCAGAATTTCGCACAATATTGCATTTTAAGCAAGTTTTCTTGCATTTTGTTTCGTACGAATAATCATCGAATTTACCAATATTTTGACGTTTATCATCCCCTTTTCCTTTATTTGATTTAAACAAAATATCATCGAATTAGGCAATATTTTGCCGTTTTTCCACGTTTTTGTGAATTTTCAGTCCATGGGTATTAATTCATATATATACGATAAAAATGATGCAAACACATAAATGATTAGATAATAACCTTAAATACTTCATTGCAATCATCTATTTGTTTCTCGTTAAAATACTGAGTAAGATATTGAAAAGGGGAGAAGTTCGGTTTGTATTGCATATATCGACGTTTCAGCCGGATTAGAGCGGTTTTACGTGTACATCTTCCATCGGTAATATTAACGGAAAATCAGGAACATTTTAGTTAATTCTAATGAAAACACATTGATTTTTATCATTTGTATTGGAAACAACATTGTCATATGTCTTTTCTTGGATCAAAATAATACGAAACCTCGCTATATGATTTGAAGTTAAAATCCTCAAATATGGATAAATAGTGACTTTTTCACGTTTTTCATGTAGTTTGATATTACATATTCATTTTTACCAATATTTCGATACTATTTCATGTTGTATCACGATATGTGATTTGGCCTTGAAATCTCAGAATTTCGCATAATATTGCATTTTTAGCAAGTTTTCTTGCATTTTGTTTCGTACGAAAAATCATCGAATTTAGCAATATTTTGACGTTTATCATCCCCTTTTCCTTTATGTGATTTAAACAAAATATCATCGAATTAGGCAATATTTTGCCGTTTTCCACGTTTTTGTGAATTTTCAGTCCATGGGTATTAATTCATATATATGCGATAAAAATGATGCAAACACATAATTGATTTGATAATATCCTTAAATACTTCATTTTCAATCAACTATTTCTTTCTCGTTAAAATACTGAGTAAGATTTTAAACGGGGGAGAAGTTCTGATTTTATTGCATATATCGACCTTTCAGCCGGAATAGAGCGGTTTTCGTGTACATCTTCCATCGGTAATATAAACGGAAAATCAGGAACATTTTAGTTAATTCTAATGAAAACACATTGATTTTTATCATTTGTATTGGAAACAACATTGTCATATGTCTTTTCTTGGATCTAAATAATACGAAACCTCGCTCTATGATTTGAAGGTAAAATCCTCAAATATGGTAAAATAGTGACTTTTTCACGTTAATCATGTAATTTGATATTACGCAAATATATTCATTTTTACCAATATTCCGATACTATTTCATGTAGTATCACGATATGTGATTTGGCCTTGAAATTTCAGAATTTCGCATAATATTGCATTTTAAGCAAGTTTTCTTGCATTTTGTTTCGTACGAAAAATCATCGAATTTAGCAATATTTTGACGTTTATCATCCCCTTTTCCTTTATTTGATTTAAACAAAATATCATCGAATTAGGCAATATTTTGCCGTTTTTCCACGTTTTTGTGAATTTTCAGTCTATGGGTATTAATTCATTATATATACAATAAAAATGATGCAAACAGATAATTGATTAGATAATAACCTTAAATACTTCATTGCAATCATCTATTTGTTTCTCGTTAAAATACTGAGTAAGATATTAAAAAGGGGAGAAGTTCGGTTTGTATTGCATATATCGACGTTTCAGCCGGATTAGAGCGGTTTTACGTGTACATCTTCCATCGGAAATATAAACGGAAAATCAGGAACATTTTAGTTAGTTCTAATGAAAACACATTGATTTTTATCATTTGTGTTGGAAACAACATTGTCATATGTCTTTTCTTGGATCTAAATAATACGAAACCTCGCTCTATGATTTGAAGATAAAATCCTCAAATATGGTTAAATAGTGACTTTTTTCGGTTTTTCATGTAGTTTGATATTACGTAAATATATTCATTTTTACCAATATTTCGATACTTTTTCATGTAGTATCACGATATGTGATTTGGCCTTGAAATCTCAGAATTTCGCATAATATTGCATTTTAAGCAAGTTTTCTTGCATTTTGTTTCGTACGAAAAATCATCGAATTTAGCAATATTTTGACGTTTATCATCCCCTTTTCCTTTATTTGATTTAAACAAAATATCATCGAATTAGGCAATATTTTGCCGTTTTTCCACGTTTTTGTGAATTTTCAGTCCATGGGTATTAATTCATATATATACGATAAAAATGATGCAAACACATAATTGATTAGATAATAACCTTAAATACTTCATTGCAATCATCTATTTGTTTCTCGTTAAAATACTGAGTAAGATATTGAAAAGGGGAGAAGTTCGGTTTGTATTGCATATATCGACGTTTCAGCCGGATTAGAGCGATTTTACGTGTACATCTTCCATCGGTAATATAAACGGAAAATCAGGAACATTTAAGTTAATTCCAATGAAAACACATTGATTTTTATCATTTGTATTGGAAACAGCATTGTCATATGTCTTTTCTTGGATCAAAATAATTCGAACCCTCGGTCTATGATTTGAAGTTAAAATCCTCAAATATGGTTAAATAGTGACTTTTTTCACGTTTTTCATGTAGTTTGATATTACATATTCATTTTTACCAATATTTCGATACTATTTCATGTTGTATCACGATATGTGATTTGGCCTTGAAATCTCAGAATTTCGCATAATATTGCATTTTAAGCAAGTTTTCTTGCATTTTGTTTCGTACGAAAAATCATCGAATTTAGCAATATTTTGACGTTTATGATCCCCTTTTCCTTTATGTGATTTAAACAAAATATCATCGAATTAGGCAATATTTTGCCGTTTTCCACGTTTTTGTGAATTTTCAGTCCATGGGTATTAATTCATTTATATGCGATAAAAATGATGCAAACACATAATTGATTAGATAATAACCTTAAATACTTCATTTCCAATCAACTATTTCTTTCTCGTTAAAATACTGAGTAAGATATTAAACGGGGGAGAAGTTCTGATTTTATTGCATATATCGACGTTTCAGCCGGAATAGAGCGGTTTTCGTGTACATCTTCCATCGGAAATATAAACGGAAAATCAGGAACATTTTAGTTAGTTCTAATGAAAACACATTGATTTTTATCATTTGTGTTGGAAACAACATTGTCATATGTCTTTTCTTGGATCTAAATAATACGAAACCTCGCTCTATGATTTGAAGATAAAATCCTCAAATATGGTTAAATAGTGACTTTTTCACGTTAATCATGTAGTTTGATATTACGCAAATATATTCATTTTTACCAATATTTCGATACTATTTCATGTAGTATCACGATATGTGATTTGGCCTTCATATCTCAGAATTTCGCACAATATTGCATTTTAAGCAAGTTTTCTTGCATTTTGTTTCGTACGAATAATCATCGAATTTACCAATATTTTGACGTTTATCATCCCCTTTTCCTTTATTTGATTTAAACAAAATATCATCGAATTAGGCAATATTTTGCCGTTTTTCCACGTTTTTGTGAATTTTCAGTCCATGGGTATTAATTCATATATATACGATAAAAATGATGCAAACACATAAATGATTAGATAATAACCTTAAATACTTCATTGCAATCATCTATTTGTTTCTCGTTAAAATACTGAGTAAGATATTGAAAAGGGGAGAAGTTCGGTTTGTATTGCATATATCGACGTTTCAGCCGGATTAGAGCGGTTTTACGTGTACATCTTCCATCGGTAATATTAACGGAAAATCAGGAACATTTTAGTTAATTCTAATGAAAACACATTGATTTTTATCATTTGTATTGGAAACAACATTGTCATATGTCTTTTCTTGGATCAAAATAATACGAAACCTCGCTATATGATTTGAAGTTAAAATCCTCAAATATGGATAAATAGTGACTTTTTCACGTTTTTCATGTAGTTTGATATTACATATTCATTTTTACCAATATTTCGATACTATTTCATGTTGTATCACGATATGTGATTTGGCCTTGAAATCTCAGAATTTCGCATAATATTGCATTTTTAGCAAGTTTTCTTGCATTTTGTTTCGTACGAAAAATCATCGAATTTAGCAATATTTTGACGTTTATCATCCCCTTTTCCTTTATGTGATTTAAACAAAATATCATCGAATTAGGCAATATTTTGCCGTTTTCCACGTTTTTGTGAATTTTCAGTCCATGGGTATTAATTCATATATATGCGATAAAAATGATGCAAACACATAATTGATTTGATAATATCCTTAAATACTTCATTTTCAATCAACTATTTCTTTCTCGTTAAAATACTGAGTAAGATTTTAAACGGGGGAGAAGTTCTGATTTTATTGCATATATCGACCTTTCAGCCGGAATAGAGCGGTTTTCGTGTACATCTTCCATCGGTAATATAAACGGAAAATCAGGAACATTTTAGTTAATTCTAATGAAAACACATTGATTTTTATCATTTGTATTGGAAACAACATTGTCATATGTCTTTTCTTGGATCTAAATAATACGAAACCTCGCTCTATGATTTGAAGGTAAAATCCTCAAATATGGTAAAATAGTGACTTTTTCACGTTAATCATGTAATTTGATATTACGCAAATATATTCATTTTTACCAATATTCCGATACTATTTCATGTAGTATCACGATATGTGATTTGGCCTTGAAATTTCAGAATTTCGCATAATATTGCATTTTAAGCAAGTTTTCTTGCATTTTGTTTCGTACGAAAAATCATCGAATTTAGCAATATTTTGACGTTTATCATCCCCTTTTCCTTTATTTGATTTAAACAAAATATCATCGAATTAGGCAATATTTTGCCGTTTTTCCACGTTTTTGTGAATTTTCAGTCTATGGGTATTAATTCATTATATATACAATAAAAATGATGCAAACAGATAATTGATTAGATAATAACCTTAAATACTTCATTGCAATCATCTATTTGTTTCTCGTTAAAATACTGAGTAAGATATTAAAAAGGGGAGAAGTTCGGTTTGTATTGCATATATCGACGTTTCAGCCGGATTAGAGCGGTTTTACGTGTACATCTTCCATCGGAAATATAAACGGAAAATCAGGAACATTTTAGTTAGTTCTAATGAAAACACATTGATTTTTATCATTTGTGTTGGAAACAACATAGTCATATGTCTTTTCTTGGATCTAAATAATACGAAACCTCGCTCTATGATTTGAAGATAAAATCCTCAAATATGGTTAAATAGTGACTTTTTTCGGTTTTTCATGTAGTTTGATATTACGTAAATATATTCATTTTTACCAATATTTCGATACTTTTTCATGTAGTATCACGATATGTGATTTGGCCTTGAAATCTCAGAATTTCGCATAATATTGCATTTTAAGCAAGTTTTCTTGCATTTTGTTTCGTACGAAAAATCATCGAATTTAGCAATATTTTGACGTTTATCATCCCCTTTTCCTTTATTTGATTTAAACAAAATATCATCGAATTAGGCAATATTTTGCCGTTTTTCCACGTTTTTGTGAATTTTCAGTCCATGGGTATTAATTCATATATATACGATAAAAATGATGCAAACACATAATTGATTAGATAATAACCTTAAATACTTCATTGCAATCATCTATTTGTTTCTCGTTAAAATACTGAGTAAGATATTGAAAAGGGGAGAAGTTCGGTTTGTATTGCATATATCGACGTTTCAGCCGGATTAGAGCGATTTTACGTGTACATCTTCCATCGGTAATATAAACGGAAAATCAGGAACATTTAAGTTAATTCCAATGAAAACACATTGATTTTTATCATTTGTATTGGAAACAGCATTGTCATATGTCTTTTCTTGGATCAAAATAATTCGAACCCTCGGTCTATGATTTGAAGTTAAAATCCTCAAATATGGTTAAATAGTGACTTTTTTCACGTTTTTCATGTAGTTTGATATTACATATTCATTTTTACCAATATTTCGATACTATTTCATGTTGTATCACGATATGTGATTTGGCCTTGAAATCTCAGAATTTCGCATAATATTGCATTTTAAGCAAGTTTTCTTGCATTTTGTTTCGTACGAAAAATCATCGAATTTAGCAATATTTTGACGTTTATGATCCCCTTTTCCTTTATGTGATTTAAACAAAATATCATCGAATTAGGCAATATTTTGCCGTTTTCCACGTTTTTGTGAATTTTCAGTCCATGGGTATTAATTCATTTATATGCGATAAAAATGATGCAAACACATAATTGATTAGATAATAACCTTAAATACTTCATTTCCAATCAACTATTTCTTTCTCGTTAAAATACTGAGTAAGATATTAAACGGGGGAGAAGTTCTGATTTTATTGCATATATCGACGTTTCAGCCGGAATAGAGCGGTTTTCGTGTACATCTTCCATCGGTAATATAAACGGAAAATCAGGAACATTTTAGTTAATTCTAATGAAAACACATTGATTTTTATCACTTCTATTGGAAACAACATTGTCATATGTCTATTCTTGGAACTAAATAATACGAAACCTCGCTCTATGATTTGAAAGTAAAATCCTCAAATATGGTAAAATAGTAACTTTTTCACGTTAATCATGTAATTTGATATTACGCAAATATATTCATTTTTACCAATATTTGGATACTATTTCATGTAGTATCACGATATGTGATTTGGCCTTCAAATCTCAGAATTTCGCATAATATTGCATTTAAGCAAGTTTTCTTGCATTTTGTTTCGTACGAAAAATCATCGAATATAGCAATATTTTGACGTTTATCATCCCATTTTCCTTCATGTGATTTAAACAAAATGTCATAGAATTAGGCAATATTTTGCCGTTTTCCACGTTTTTGTGAATTTTCAGTCTATGGGTATTAATTCATATATATACGATACGATAAAAATGATGAAAACACATAATTGATTAGATAATAACCTAAAATACTTCATTTTTAATCAACTATTTGTTTCTCGTTAAAATACTGAGTAAGATATTGAAAAGGGGAGAAGTTCTGTTTTTATTGCATATATCGACGTTTCAGCCGGAATAGAACGGTTTTACGTGTACATCTTCCATAGGTAATATAAACGGAAAATCAGGAACATTTTAATTAATTCTAATTAAAACACATTGATTTTTATCATTTGTATTGGAAACAACATTGTCATATGTCTTTTCTTGGAACTAAATAATACGAAACCTCGCTCTATGATTTGAAGGTAAAATTCTCATATATGGTAAAATAGTGACTTTTTCACGTTAATCATGTAGTTTGATATTACGCAAATATATTCATTTTTATCAATATTTCGATACTATTTCATGTAGTATCACGATATGTGATTTGGCCTTCAAATCTCAGAATTTGGCATAATATTGCATTTTAAGCAAGTTTTCTTGCATTTTGTTTCGTACGAAAAATCATCGAATTTACCAATATTTTGACGTTTATCATCCGCTTTTCCTTCATGTGATATAAATTAAATATCATCGAATTAGGCAATATTTTGCCGTTTTCCACGTTTTTGTGAATTTTCAGTCCATGGGTATTAATTCATATATATACGATAAAAATGATGCAAACACATAATTGATTAGATAATCACCTTAATACTTCATTGCAATCATCTATTTGTTTCTCGTTAAAATACTGAGTAAGATATTGAAAAGGGGAGAAGTTCGGTTTGTATTGCATATATCGACGTTTCAGGCGGATTAGAGCGGTTTTAAGTGTACATCTTCCATCGGTAATATAAACGGAAAATCAGGAACATTTTAGTTAATTCTAATGAAAACACATTGATTTTTATCATTTGTATTGGAAACAACATTGTCATATGTCTTTTCTTGGATCTAAATAATACGAAACCTCGCTCTATGATTTATAGTTAAAATCCTCTAAATAGTGACTTTTTTCACGTTTTCATGTAGTTTGATATTACGTAAATATATTCATTTTTACCAATATTTCGATACTATTTCATGTAGTATCACGATATGTGATTTGGCCTTGAAATTTCAGAATTTCGCATAATATTGCATTTTAAGCAAGTTTTCTTGCATTTTGTTTCGTACGAAAAATCATCGAATTTAGCAATATTTTGACGTTTATCATCCCCTTTTCCTTTATTTGATTTAAACAAAATATCATCGAATTAGGCAATATTTTGCCGTTTTTCCACGTTTTTGTGAATTTTCTGTCTATGGGTATTAATTCATTATATATACAATAAAAATGATGCAAACAGATAATTGATTAGATATCATAGATATTAGATACCTTAAATACTTCATTGCAATCATCTATTTGTTTCTCGTTAAAATACTGAGTAAGATATTAAAAAGGGGAGAAGTTCGGTTTGTATTGCATATATCGACGTTTCAGCCGGATTAGAGCGGTTTTACGTGTACATCTTCCATCGGAAATATAAACGGAAAATCAGGAACATTTTAGTTAGTTCTAATGAAAACACATTGATTTTTATCATTTGTGTTGGAAACAACATTGTCATATGTCTTTTCTTGGATCTAAATAATACGAAACCTCGCTCTATGATTTGAAGATAAAATCCTCAAATATGGTTAAATAGTGACTTTTTTCGGTTTTTCATGTAGTTTGATATTACGTAAATATATTCATTTTTACCAATATTTCGATACTTTTTCATGTAGTATCACGATATGTGATTTGGCCTTGAAATCTCAGAATTTCGCATAATATTGCATTTTAAGCAAGTTTTCTTGCATTTTGTTTCGTACGAAAAATCATCGAATTTAGCAATATTTTGACGTTTATCATCCCCTTTTCCTTTATTTGATTTAAACAAAATATCATCGAATTAGGCAATATTTTGCCGTTTTTCCACGTTTTTGTGAATTTTCAGTCCATGGGTATTAATTCATATATATACGATAAAAATGATGCAAACACATAATTGATTAGATAATAACCTTAAATACTTCATTGCAATCATCTATTTGTTTCTCGTTAAAATACTGAGTAAGATATTGAAAAGGGGAGAAGTTCGGTTTGTATTGCATATATCGATGTTTCAGCCGGATTAGAGCGATTTTACGTGTACATCTTCCATCGGTAATATAAACGGAAAATCAGGAACATTTAAGTTAATTCCAATGAAAACACATTGATTTTTATCATTTGTATTGGAAACAGCATTGTCATATGTCTTTTCTTGGATCAAAATAATTCGAACCCTCGGTCTATGATTTGAAGTTAAAATCCTCAAATATGGTTAAATAGTGACTTTTTTCACGTTTTTCATGTAGTTTGATATTACATATTCATTTTTACCAATATTTCGATACTATTTCATGTTGTATCACGATATGTGATTTGGCCTTGAAATCTCAGAATTTCGCATAATATTGCATTTTAAGCAAGTTTTCTTGCATTTTGTTTCGTACGAAAAATCATCGAATTTAGCAATATTTTGACGTTATGATCCCCTTTTCCTTTATGTGATTTAAACAAAATATCATCGAATTAGGCAATATTTTGCCGTTTTCCACGTTTTTGTGAATTTTCAGTCCATGGGTATTAATTCATTTATATGCGATAAAAATGATGCAAACACATAATTGATTAGATAATAACCTTAAATACTTCATTTCCAATCAACTATTTCTTTCTCGTTAAAATACTGAGTAAGATATTAAACGGGGGAGAAGTTCTGATTTTATTGCATATATCGACGTTTCAGCCGGAATAGAGCGGTTTTCGTGTACATCTTCCATCGGTAATATAAACGGAAAATCAGGAACATTTTAGTTAATTCTAATGAAAACACATTGATTTTTATCATTTCTATTGGAAACAACATTGTCATATGTCTATTCTTGGAACTAAATAATACGAAACCTCGCTCTATGATTTGAAAGTAAAATCCTCAAATATGGTAAAATAGTAACTTTTTCACGTTAATCATGTAGTTTGATATTACGCAAATATATTCATTTTTCCAATATTTCGATACTATTTCATGTAGTATCACGATATGTGATTTGGCCTTCAAATCTCAGAATTTCGCATAATATTGCATTTTAAGCAAGTTTTCTTGCATTTTGTTTCGTACGAAAAATCATCGAATTTTCCAATATTTTGACGTTTATCATCCGCTTTTCCTTCATGTGATATAAATAAAATATCATCGAATTAGGCAATATTTTGCCGTTTTCCACGTTTTTGTGAATTTTCAGTCCATGGGTATTAATTCATATATATACGATAAAAATGATGCAAACACATAATTGATTAGATAATAACCTTAAAACTTCATTGCAATCATCTATTTGTTTCTCGTTAAAATACTGAGTAAGATATTGAAAAGGGGAGAAGTTCGGTTTGTATTGCATATATCGACGTTTCAGCCGGATTAGAGCGGTTTTAAGTGTACATATTCCATCGGTAATATAAACGGAAAATCAGAAACATTTTAGTTAATTCTAATGAAATCACATTGATTTTTATCATTTGTATTGGAAACAACATTGTCATATGTCTTTTCTTGGATCTAAATAATACGAAACCTCGCTCTATGATTTATAGTTAAAATCCTCTAAATAGTGACTTTTTTCACGTTTTCATGTAGTTTGATATTACGTAAATATATTCATTTTTACCAATATTTCGATACTATTTCATGTAGTATCACGATATGTGATTTGGCCTTGAAATCTCAGAATTTCGCATAATATTGCATTTTAAGCAAGTTTTCTTGCATTTTGTTTCGTAAGAAAAATCATCGAATTTAGCAATATTTTGACGTTTATCATCCCCTTTTCCTTTATTTGATTTAAATAAAATATCATCGAATTAGGCAATATTTTGCCGTTTTCCACGTTTTTGTGAATTTTCAGTCCATGGGTATTAATTCATATATATACGATAAAAATGATGCAAACACATAATTGATTAGATAATAACCTTAAAACTTCATTGCAATCATCTATTTGTTTCTCGTTAAAATACTGAGTAAGATATTGAAAAGGGGAGAAGTTCGGTTTGTATTGCATATATCGACGTTTCAGCCGGATTAGAGCGGTTTTAAGTGTACATATTCCATCGGTAATATAAACGGAAAATCAGGAACATTTTAGTTAATTCTAATGAAAACACATTGATTTTTATCATTTGTATTGGAAACAACATTGTCATATGTCTTTTCTTGGATCTAAATAATACGAAACCTCGCTCTATGATTTATAGTTAAAATCCTCTAAATAGTGACTTTTTTCACGTTTTCATGTAGTTTGATATTACGTAAATATATTCATTTTTACCAATATTTCGATACTATTTCATGTAGTATCACGATATGTGATTTGGACTTGAAATCTCAGAATTTCGCATAATATTGCATTTTAAGCAAGTTTTCTTGCATTTTGTTTCGTACGAAAAATCATCGAATTTAGCAATATTTTGACGTTTATCATCCCCTTTTCCTTTATTTGATTTAAACAAAATATCATCGAATTAGGCAATATTTTGCCGTTTTTCCACGTTTTTGTGAATTTTCAGTCCATGGGTATTAATTCATATATATACGATAAAAATGATGCAAACACATAATTGATTAGATAATAACCTTAAATACTTCATTGCAATCATCTATTTGTTTCTCGTTAAAATACTGAGTAAGATATTGAAAAGGGGAGAAGTTCGGTTTGTATTGCATATATCGATGTTTCAGCCGGATTAGAGCGATTTTACGTGTACATCTTCCATCGGTAATATAAACGGAAAATCAGGAACATTTAAGTTAATTCCAATGAAAACACATTGATTTTTATCATTTGTATTGGAAACAGCATTGTCATATGTCTTTTCTTGGATCAAAATAATTCGAACCCTCGGTCTATGATTTGAAGTTAAAATCCTCAAATATGGTTAAATAGTGACTTTTTTCACGTTTTTCATGTAGTTTGATATTACATATTCATTTTTACCAATATTTCGATACTATTTCATGTTGTATCACGATATGTGATTTGGCCTTGAAATCTCAGAATTTCGCATAATATTGCATTTTAAGCAAGTTTTCTTGCATTTTGTTTCGTACGAAAAATCATCGAATTTAGCAATATTTTGACGTTATGATCCCCTTTTCCTTTATGTGATTTAAACAAAATATCATCGAATTAGGCAATATTTTGCCGTTTTCCACGTTTTTGTGAATTTTCAGTCCATGGGTATTAATTCATTTATATGCGATAAAAATGATGCAAACACATAATTGATTAGATAATAACCTTAAATACTTCATTTCCAATCAACTATTTCTTTCTCGTTAAAATACTGAGTAAGATATTAAACGGGGGAGAAGTTCTGATTTTATTGCATATATCGACGTTTCAGCCGGAATAGAGCGGTTTTCGTGTACATCTTCCATCGGTAATATAAACGGAAAATCAGGAACATTTTAGTTAATTCTAATGAAAACACATTGATTTTTATCATTTCTATTGGAAACAACATTGTCATATGTCTATTCTTGGAACTAAATAATACGAAACCTCGCTCTATGATTTGAAAGTAAAATCCTCAAATATGGTAAAATAGTAACTTTTTCACGTTAATCATGTAGTTTGATATTACGCAAATATATTCATTTTTCCAATATTTCGATACTATTTCATGTAGTATCACGATATGTGATTTGGCCTTCAAATCTCAGAATTTCGCATAATATTGCATTTTAAGCAAGTTTTCTTGCATTTTGTTTCGTACGAAAAATCATCGAATTTTCCAATATTTTGACGTTTATCATCCGCTTTTCCTTCATGTGATATAAATAAAATATCATCGAATTAGGCAATATTTTGCCGTTTTCCACGTTTTTGTGAATTTTCAGTCCATGGGTATTAATTCATATATATACGATAAAAATGATGCAAACACATAATTGATTAGATAATAACCTTAAAACTTCATTGCAATCATCTATTTGTTTCTCGTTAAAATACTGAGTAAGATATTGAAAAGGGGAGAAGTTCGGTTTGTATTGCATATATCGACGTTTCAGCCGGATTAGAGCGGTTTTAAGTGTACATATTCCATCGGTAATATAAACGGAAAATCAGAAACATTTTAGTTAATTCTAATGAAATCACATTGATTTTTATCATTTGTATTGGAAACAACATTGTCATATGTCTTTTCTTGGATCTAAATAATACGAAACCTCGCTCTATGATTTATAGTTAAAATCCTCTAAATAGTGACTTTTTTCACGTTTTCATGTAGTTTGATATTACGTAAATATATTCATTTTTACCAATATTTCGATACTATTTCATGTAGTATCACGATATGTGATTTGGCCTTGAAATCTCAGAATTTCGCATAATATTGCATTTTAAGCAAGTTTTCTTGCATTTTGTTTCGTAAGAAAAATCATCGAATTTAGCAATATTTTGACGTTTATCATCCCCTTTTCCTTTATTTGATTTAAATAAAATATCATCGAATTAGGCAATATTTTGCCGTTTTCCACGTTTTTGTGAATTTTCAGTCCATGGGTATTAATTCATATATATACGATAAAAATGATGCAAACACATAATTGATTAGATAATAACCTTAAAACTTCATTGCAATCATCTATTTGTTTCTCGTTAAAATACTGAGTAAGATATTGAAAAGGGGAGAAGTTCGGTTTGTATTGCATATATCGACGTTTCAGCCGGATTAGAGCGGTTTTAAGTGTACATATTCCATCGGTAATATAAACGGAAAATCAGGAACATTTTAGTTAATTCTAATGAAAACACATTGATTTTTATCATTTGTATTGGAAACAACATTGTCATATGTCTTTTCTTGGATCTAAATAATACGAAACCTCGCTCTATGATTTATAGTTAAAATCCTCTAAATAGTGACTTTTTTCACGTTTTCATGTAGTTTGATATTACGTAAATATATTCATTTTTACCAATATTTCGATACTATTTCATGTAGTATCACGATATGTGATTTGGACTTGAAATCTCAGAATTTCGCATAATATTGCATTTTAAGCAAGTTTTCTTGCATTTTGTTTCGTACGAAAAATCATCGAATTTAGCAATATTTTGACGTTTATCATCCCCTTTTCCTTTATTTGATTTAAACAAAATATCATCGAATTAGGCAATATTTTGCCGTTTTTCCACGTTTTTGTGAATTTTCAGTCCATGGGTATTAATTCATATATATACGATAAAAATGATGCAAACACATAATTGATTAGATAATAACCTTAAATACTTCATTGCAATCATCTATTTGTTTCTCGTTAAAATACTGAGTAAGATATTGAAAAGGGGAGAAGTTCGGTTTGTATTGCATATATCGATGTTTCAGCCGGATTAGAGCGATTTTACGTGTACATCTTCCATCGGTAATATAAACGGAAAATCAGGAACATTTAAGTTAATTCCAATGAAAACACATTGATTTTTATCATTTGTATTGGAAACAGCATTGTCATATGTCTTTTCTTGGATCAAAATAATTCGAACCCTCGGTCTATGATTTGAAGTTAAAATCCTCAAATATGGTTAAATAGTGACTTTTTTCACGTTTTTCATGTAGTTTGATATTACATATTCATTTTTACCAATATTTCGATACTATTTCATGTTGTATCACGATATGTGATTTGGCCTTGAAATCTCAGAATTTCGCATAATATTGCATTTTAAGCAAGTTTTCTTGCATTTTGTTTCGTACGAAAAATCATCGAATTTAGCAATATTTTGACGTTTATGATCCCCATTTCCTTTATGTGATTTAAACAAAATATCATCGAATTAGGCAATATTTTGCCGTTTTCCACGTTTTTGTGAATTTTCAGTCCATGGGTATTAATTCTTATATATGCGATAAAAATGATGCAAACACATAATTGATTAGATAATAACCTTAAATACTTCATTTTCAATCAACTATTTCTTTCTCGTTAAAATACTGAGTAAGATATTAAACGGGGGAGAAGTTCTGATTTTATTGCATATATCGACGTTTCAGCCGGACTAGAGCGGTTTTCGTGTACATCTTCCATCGGTAATATAAACGGAAAATCAGGAACATTTTAGTTAATTCTAATGAAAACACATTGATTTTTATCATTTCTATTGGAAACAACATTGTCATATGTCTATTCTTGGAACTAAATAATACGAAACCTCGCTCTATGATTTGAAAGTAAAATCCTCAAATATGGTAAAATAGTAACTTTTTCACGTTAATCATGTAGTTTGATATTACGCAAATATATTCATTTTTCCAATATTTCGATACTATTTCATGTAGTATCACGATATGTGATTTGGCCTTCAAATCTCAGAATTTCGCATAATATTGCATTTTAAGCAAGTTTTCTTGCATTTTGTTTCGTACGAAAAATCATCGAATTTACCAATATTTTGACGTTTATCATCCCCTTTTCCTTTATTTGATTTAAACAAAATATCATCGAATTAGGCAATATTTTGCCGTTTTTCCACGTTTTTGTGAATTTTCAGTCCATGGGTATTAATTCATATATATACGATAAAAATGATGCAAACACATAATTGATTAGATAATAACCTTAAATACTTCATTGCAATCATCTATTTGTTTCTCGTTAAAATACTGAGTAAGATATTGAAAAGGGGAGAAGTTCGGTTTGTATTGCATATATCGACGTTTCAGCCGGATTAGAGCGGTTTTACGTGTACATCTTCCATCGGTAATATAAACGGAAAATCAGGAACATTTTAGTTAATTCTAATGAAAACACATTGATTTTTATCATTTGTATTGGAAACAACATTGTCATATGTCTTTTCTTGGATCAAAATAATACGAAACCTCGCTCTATGATTTGAAGTTAAAATCCTCAAATATGGATAAATAGTGACTTTTTCACGTTTTTCATGTAGTTTGATATTACATATTCATTTTTACCAATATTTCGATACTATTTCATGTTGTATCACGATATGTGATTTGGCCTTCAAATCTCAGAATTTCGCATAATATTGCATTTTAAGCAAGTTTTCTTGCAATTTGTTTCGTACGAAAAATCATCGAATTTAGCAATATTTTGACGTTTATCATCCCCTTTTCCTTTATGTGATTTAAACAAAATATCATCAAATTAGGCAATATTTTGCCGTTTTCCACGTTTTTGTGAATTTTCAGTCCATGGGTATTAATTCATATATATGCGATAAAAATGATGCAAACACATAATTCATTAGATAATAACCTTAAATACTTCATTTTCAATCAACTATTTCTTTCTCGTTAAAATACTGAGTAAGATATTAAACGGGGGAGATGTTCTGATTTTATTGCATATATCGACTTTTCAGCCGGAATAGAGCGGTTTTCGTGTACATCTTCCATCGGTAATATAAACGGAAAATCAGGAACATTTTAGATAATTCTAATGAAAACACATTGATTTTTATCATTTGTATTGGAAACAACATTGTCATATGTCTTTTCTTGGATCTAAATAATACGAAACCTCGCTCTATGATTTGAAGGTAAAATCCTCAAATATGGAAAAATAGTGACTTTTTCACGTTAATCATGTAGTTTGATATTACGCAAATATATTCATTTTTACCAATATTCTGATACTATTTCATGTAGTATCACGATATGTGATTTGGCCTTCAAATCTCAGAATTTCGCGTAATATTGCATTTAAGCAAGTTTTCTTGCATTTTGTTTCGTCCGAAAAATCATCGAATATAGCAATATTTTGACGTTTATTATCCCATTTTCCTTCATGTGATTTAAACAAAATATCATGGAATTAGGCAATATTTTGCCGTTTTCCACGTTTTTGTGAATTTTCAGTCCATGGGTATTAATTCATATATATACGATAAAAATGATGCAAACACATAATTGATTAGATAATAACCTTAAATACTTCATTTTCAATCAACTATTTGTTTCTCGTTAAAATACTGAGTAAGATATTGAAAAGGGGAGAAGTTCTGTTTTTATTGCATATATCGACGTTTCAGCCGGAATAGGGCGGTTTTACGTGTACATCTTCCATCGGTAATATAAACGGAAAATCAGGAACATTTTAGTTAATTCTAATTAAAACACATTGATTTTTATCATTTGTATTGGAAACAACATTGTCATATGTCTTTTCTTGGAACTAAATAATACGAAACCTCGCTCTATGATTTGAAGGTAAAATTCTCATATATGGTAAAATAGTGACTTTTTCACGTTAATCATGTAGTTTGATATTACGCAAATATATTCATTTTTACCAATATTTCGATACTATTTCATGTAGTATCACGATATGTGATTTGGCCTTCAAATCTCAGAATTTCGCATAATATTGCATTTTAAGCAAGTTTTCTTGCATTTTGTTTCGTACGAAAAATCTTCGAATTTACCAATATTTTGACGTTTATCATCCGCTTTTCCTTCATGTGATATAAATAAAATATCATCGAATTAGGCAATATTTTGCCGTTTTCCACGTTTTTGTGAATTTTCAGTCCACGGGTATTAATTCATATATATACGATAAAAATGATGCAAACACATAATTGATTAGATAATAACCTTAATACTTCATTGCAATCATCTATTTGTTTCTCGTTAAAATACTGAGTAAGATATTGAAAAGGGGAGAAGTTCGGTTTGTATTGCATATATCGACGTTTCAGCCGGATTAGAGCGGTTTTAAGTGTACATCTTCCATCGGTAATATAAACGGAAAATCAGGAACATTTTAGTTAATTCTAATGAAAACACATTGATTTTTATCATTTGTATTGGAAACAACATTGTCATATGTCTTTTCTTGGATCTAAATAATACGAAACCTCGCTCTATGATTTGTAGTTAAAATCCTTTAAATAGCGACTTTTTTCACGTTTTCATGTAGTTTGATATTACGTAAATATATTCATTTTTACCAATATTTCGATACTATTTCATGTAGTATCACGATATGTGATTTGACCTTGAAATCTCAGAATTTCGCATAATATTGCATTTTAAGCAAGTTTTCTTGCATTTTGTTTCGTACGAAAAATCATCGAATTTAGCGATATTTTGACGTTTATTATCCCCTTTTCCTTTATTTGATTTAAACAAAATATCATCGAATTAGGCAATATTTTGCCGTTTTTCCACGTTTTTGTGAATTTTCAGTCTATGGGTATTAATTCATTATATATACGATAAAAATGATGCAAACACATAATTAATTAGATAATAACCTTAAATACTTCATTGCAATCATCTATTTGTTTCTCGTTAAAATACTGAGTAAGATATTAAAAAGGGGAGAAGTTCGGTTTGTATTGCATATATCGACGTTTCAGCCGGATTAGAGCGGTTTTACGTGTACATCTTCCATCGGAAATATACACGGAAAATCAGGAACATTTTAGTAAGTTCTAATGAAAACACATTGATTTTTATCATTTGTATTGGAAACAACATTGTCATATGTCTTTTCTTGGATCTAAATAATACGAAACCTCGCTCTATGATTTGAAGTTAAAATCCTCATATATGGTTAAATAGTGACTTTTTTCGGTTTTTCATGTAGTTTGATATTACGTAAATATATTCATTTTTACCAATTTTTCGATACTTTTTCATGTAGTATCACGATATGTGATTTGGCCTTGAAATCTCAGAATTTCGCATAATATTGAATTTTAAGCAAGTTTTCTTGCATTTTGTTTCGTACGAAAAATCATCGAATTTAGCGAATATTATGACGTTTATCATCCCCTTTTCCTTTATTTGATTTAAACAAAATATCATCGAATTAGGCAATATTTTGCCGTTTTTCCACGTTTTTGTGAATTTTCAGTCCATAGGTATTAATTCATATATATACGATAAAAATGATGCAAACACATAATTGATTAGATAATAACCTTAAATGCTTCATTGCAATCATCTATTTGTTTCTCGTTAAAATACTGAGTAAGATATTGAAAAGGGGAGAAGTTGGGTTTGTATTGCATATATCGACGTTTCAGCCGGATTAGAGCGATTTTACATGTACATCTTCCATCGGTAATATAAACGGAAAATCAGGAACATTTAAGTTAATTCTAATGAAAACACATTGATTTTTATCATTTGTATTGGAAACAACATTGTCATATGTCTTTTCTTGGATCAAAATAATACGAAACCTCGCTCTATGATTTGAAGTTAAAATCCTCAAATATGGTTAAATAGTGACTTTTTTCACGTTTCTCATGTAGTTTGATATTACCTATTAATTTTTACCAATATTTCGATACTATTTCATGTTGTATCACGATATGTGATTTGGCCTTGAAATCTCAGAATTTCGCATAATATTGCATTTTAAGCAAGTTTTCTTGCATTTTGTTTCGTACGAAAAATCATCGAATTTAGCAATATTTTGACATTTATCATCCCCTTTTCCTTTATGTGATTTAAACAAAATATCATCGAATTAGGCAATATTTTGCCGTTTTCCACGTTTTTGAGAATTTTCAGTCTATGGGTATTAATTCATATATATGCGATAAAAATGATGCAAACACATAATTGATTAGATAATAACCTTAAATACTTCATTTTCAATCAACTATTTCTTTCTCGTTAAAATACTGAGTAAGATATTAAACGGGGGAGATGTTCTGATTTTATTGCATATATCGACGTTTCAGCCGGAATAGAGCGGTTTTCGTGTACATCTTCCATCGGTAATATAAACGGAAAATCAGGAACATTTTAGTTAATTCTAATGAAAACACATTGATTTTTATCATTTGTATTGGAAACAACATTGTCATATGTCTTTTCTTGGATCTAAATAATACGAAACCTCGCTCTATGATATGAAGGTAAAATCCTCAAATATGGTAAAATAGTGACTTTTTCACGTTAATCATGTAGTTTGATATTACGCAAATATATTCATTTTTACCAATATTCCGATACTATTTCATGTAGTATCACGATATGTGATTTGGCCTTCAAATCTCAGAATTTCGCATAATATTGCATTTAAGCAAGTTTTCTTGCATTTTGTTTCGTACGAAAAATCATCGAATATAGCAATATTTTGACGTTTATCATCCCATTTTACTTCATGTGATTTAAACAAAATATCATGGAATTAGGCAATATTTTGCCGTTTTCCACGTTTTTGTGAATTTTCAGTCCATGGGTATTAATTCATATATATACGATAAAAATGATGCAAACACATAATTGATTAGATAATAACCTTAAATACTTCATTTTCAATCAACTATTTGTTTCTCGTTAAAATACTGAGTAAGATATTGAAAAGGGGAGAAGTTCTGTTTTTATTGCATATATCGACGTTTCAGCCGGAATAGAGCGGTTTTACGTGTACATCTTCCATCGGAAATATAAACGGAAAATCAGGAACATTTTAGTTAATTCTAATGAAAACACATTGATTTTTATCATTTGTATTGGAAACAACATTGCCATATGTCTTTTCTTGGATCTAAATAATACGAAACCTCGCTCTATGATTTGAAGGTAAAATTCTCATATATGGTAAAATAGTGACTTTTTCACGTTAATCATGTAGTTTGATATTACGCAAATATATTCATTTTTACCAATATTTCGATACTATTTCATGTAGTATCACGATATGTGATTTGGCCTTCAAATCTCAGAATTTCGCATAATATTGCATTTTAAGCAAGTTTTCTTGCATTTTGTTTCGTACGAAAAATCTTCGAATTTACCAATATTTTGACGTTTATCATCCGCTTTTCCTTCATGTGATATAAATAAAATATCATCGAATTAGGCAATATTTTGCCGTTTTCCACGTTTTTGTGAATTTTCAGTCCATGGGTATTAATTCATATATATACGATAAAAATGATGCAAACACATAATTGATTAGATAATAACCTTAATACTTCATTGCAATCATCTATTTGTTTCTCGTTAAAATACTGAGTAAGATATTGAAAAGGGGAGAAGTTCGGTTTGTATTGCATATATCGACGTTTCAGCCGAATTAGAGCGGTTTTAAGTGTACATCTTCCATCGGTAATATAAACGGAAAATCAGGAACATTTTAGTTAATTCTAATGAAAACACATTGATTTTTATCATTTGTATTGGAAACAACATTGTCATATGTCTTTTCTTGGATCTAAATAATACGAAACCTCGCTCTATGATTTGTAGTTAAAATCCTTTAAATAGCGACTTTTTTCACGTTTTCATGTAGTTTGATATTACGTAAATATATTCATTTTTACCAATATTTCGATACTATTTCATGTAGTATCACGATATGTGATTTGACCTTGAAATCTCAGAATTTCGCATAATATTGCATTTTAAGCAAGTTTTCTTGCATTTTGTTTCGTACGAAAAATCATCGAATTTAGCGATATTTTGACGTTTATTATCCCCTTTTCCTTTATTTGATTTAAACAAAATATCATCGAATTAGGCAATATTTTGCCGTTTTTCCACGTTTTTGTGAATTTTCAGTCTATGGGTATTAATTCATTATATATACGATAAAAATGATGCAAACACATAATTAATTAGATAATAACCTTAAATACTTCATTGCAATCATCTATTTGTTTCTCGTTAAAATACTGAGTAAGATATTAAAAAGGGGAGAAGTTCGGTTTGTATTGCATATATCGACGTTTCAGCCGGATTAGAGCGGTTTTACGTGTACATCTTCCATCGGAAATATACACGGAAAATCAGGAACATTTTAGTAAGTTCTAATGAAAACACATTGATTTTTATCATTTGTATTGGAAACAACATTGTCATATGTCTTTTCTTGGATCTAAATAATACGAAACCTCGCTCTATGATTTGAAGTTAAAATCCTCATATATGGTTAAATAGTGACTTTTTTCGGTTTTTCATGTAGTTTGATATTACGTAAATATATTCATTTTTACCAATTTTTCGATACTTTTTCATGTAGTATCACGATATGTGATTTGGCCTTGAAATCTCAGAATTTCGCATAATATTGAATTTTAAGCAAGTTTTCTTGCATTTTGTTTCGTACGAAAAATCATCGAATTTAGCGAATATTATGACGTTTATCATCCCCTTTTCCTTTATTTGATTTAAACAAAATATCATCGAATTAGGCAATATTTTGCCGTTTTTCCACGTTTTTGTGAATTTTCAGTCCATAGGTATTAATTCATATATATACGATAAAAATGATGCAAACACATAATTGATTAGATAATAACCTTAAATGCTTCATTGCAATCATCTATTTGTTTCTCGTTAAAATACTGAGTAAGATATTGAAAAGGGGAGAAGTTGGGTTTGTATTGCATATATCGACGTTTCAGCCGGATTAGAGCGATTTTACATGTACATCTTCCATCGGTAATATAAACGGAAAATCAGGAACATTTAAGTTAATTCTAATGAAAACACATTGATTTTTATCATTTGTATTGGAAACAACATTGTCATATGTCTTTTCTTGGATCAAAATAATACGAAACCTCGCTCTATGATTTGAAGTTAAAATCCTCAAATATGGTTAAATAGTGACTTTTTTCACGTTTCTCATGTAGTTTGATATTACCTATTAATTTTTACCAATATTTCGATACTATTTCATGTTGTATCACGATATGTGATTTGGCCTTGAAATCTCAGAATTTCGCATAATATTGCATTTTAAGCAAGTTTTCTTGCATTTTGTTTCGTACGAAAAATCATCGAATTTAGCAATATTTTGACATTTATCATCCCCTTTTCCTTTATGTGATTTAAACAAAATATCATCGAATTAGGCAATATTTTGCCGTTTTCCACGTTTTTGTGAATTTTCAGTCTATGGGTATTAATTCATATATATGCGATAAAAATGATGCAAACACATAATTGATTAGATAATAACCTTAAATACTTCATTTTCAATCAACTATTTCTTTCTCGTTAAAATACTGAGTAAGATATTAAACGGGGGAGATGTTCTGATTTTATTGCATATATCGACGTTTCAGCCGGAATAGAGCGGTTTTCGTGTACATCTTCCATCGGTAATATAAACGGAAAATCAGGAACATTTTAGTTAATTCTAATGAAAACACATTGATTTTTATCATTTGTATTGGAAACAACATTGTCATATGTCTTTTCTTGGATCTAAATAATACGAAACCTCGCTCTATGATATGAAGGTAAAATCCTCAAATATGGTAAAATAGTGACTTTTTCACGTTAATCATGTAGTTTGATATTACGCAAATATATTCATTTTTACCAATATTCCGATACTATTTCATGTAGTATCACGATATGTGATTTGGCCTTCAAATCTCAGAATTTCGCATAATATTGCATTTAAGCAAGTTTTCTTGCATTTTGTTTCGTACGAAAAATCATCGAATATAGCAATATTTTGACGTTTATCATCCCATTTTCCTTCATGTGATTTAAACAAAATATCATGGAATTAGGCAATATTTTGCCGTTTTCCACGTTTTTGTGAATTTTCAGTCCATGGGTATTAATTCATATATATACGATAAAAATGATGCAAACACATAATTGATTAGATAATAACCTTAAATACTTCATTTTCAATCAACTATTTGTTTCTCGTTAAAATACTGAGTAAGATATTGAAAAGGGGAGAAGTTCTGTTTTTATTGCATATATCGACGTTTCAGCCGGAATAGAGCGGTTTTACGTGTACATCTTCCATCGGAAATCTAAACGGAAAATCAGGAACATTTTAGTTAATTCTAATGAAAACACATTGATTTTTATCATTTGTATTGGAAACAACATTGTCATATGTCTTTTCTTGGATCTAAATAATACGAAACCTCGCTCTATGATTTGAAGGTAAAATTCTCATATATGGTAAAATAGTGACTTTTTCACGTTAATCATGTAGTTTGATATTACGCAAATATATTCATTTTTACCAATATTTCGATACTATTTCATGTAGTATCACGATATGTGATTTGGCCTTGAAATCTCAGAATTTCGCATAATATTGCATTTTAAGCAAGTTTTCTTGCATTTTGTTTCTTACGAAAATTCATCGAATTTACCAATATTTTGACGTTTATCATCCCCTTTTCCTTCATGTGATTTAAATAAAATATCATCGAATTAGGCAATATTTGTCCGTTTTCCACGTTTTTGTGAATTTTCAGTCCATGGGTATTAATTCATATATATACGATAAAAATGATGCAAACACATAATTGATTAGATAATAACCTTAAATACTTCATTGCAATCATCTATTTGTTTCTCGTTAAAATACTGAGTAAGATATTGAAAAGGGGAGAATTTCGGTTTGTATTGCATATATCAACGTTTCAGCCGGATTAGAGCGGTTTTACGTGTACATCTTCCATCGGTAATATAAACGGAAAATCAGGAAAATTTTTTTTAATTCTAATGAAAACACATTGATTTTTATCATTTGTATTGGAAACAACATTGTCATATGTCTTTTCTTGGATCTAAATAAAACGAAACCTCACTCTATGATTTGAAGGTAAAGTCCTCAAATATGGTAAAATAGTGACTTTTTCACGTTAATCATGTAGTTTGATATTACGCAAATATATTAATTTTTACCTATATTCCGATACTATTTCATGTAGTATCACGATATGTGATTTGGCCTTCAAATCTCCGAATTTCGCATAATATTGCATTTAAGCAAGTTTTCTTGCATTTTGTTTCGGACGAAAAATCATCGAATATAGCAATATTTTGACGTTTATCATCCCATTTTCCTTCATGTTATTTAAACAAAATATCATCGAATTAGGCAATATTTTGCCGTTTTCCACGTTTTTGTGAATTTTCAGTCCATGAGTATTAATTCA
This sequence comes from Procambarus clarkii, assembly GCF_040958095.1. NCBI lineage: Eukaryota > Metazoa > Arthropoda > Malacostraca > Decapoda > Cambaridae > Procambarus > Procambarus clarkii. The sequence continues at coordinate 1,750,865 of NC_091234.1, read as the reverse complement.
TATATATACGATAAAAATGATGCAAACACATAATTGATTAGATAATAACCTTAATACTTCATTTTCAATCAACTATTTGTTTCTCGTTAAAATACTGAGTAAGATGTTGAAAAGGGGAGAAGTTCTATTTTTATTGCATATATCGACGTTTCAGCCGGAAGAGAGCGGTTTTACGTGTACATCTTCCATCGGTAATATAAACGGAAAATCAGGAACATTTTAGTTAATTTTAATGAAAACACATTGATTTTTATCATTTGTATTGGAAACAACATTGTCATATGTCTTTTCTTGGAACTAAATAATACGAAACCTCGCTCTGTGATTTGAAGGTAAAATTCTCATATATGGTAAAATAGTGACTTTTTCACGTTAATCATGTAGTTTGATATTACGCAAATATATTCATTTTTACCAATATTTCGATACTATTTCATGTAGTATCACGATATGTGATTTGGCCTTGAAATCTCAGAATTTCGCATAATATTGCATTTTAAGCAAGTTTTTTTGCATTTTGTTTCTTACGAAAAATCATCGAATTTACCAATATTTTGACGTTTATCATCCCCTTTTCCTTCATGTGATTTAAATAAAATATCATCGAATTAGGCAATATTTGTCCGTTTTCCACGTTTTTGTGAATTTTCAGTCCATGGGTATTAATTCATATATATACGATAAAAATGATGCAAACACATAATTGATTAGATAATAACCTTAAATACTTCATTGCAATCATCTATTTGTTTCTCGTTAAAATACTGAGTAAGATATTGAAAAGGGGAGAATTTCGGTTTGTATTGCATATATCAACGTTTCAGCCTGAATAGAGCGGTTTTACGTGTACATCTTCCATCGGTAATATAAACGGAAAATCAGGAACATTTTAGTTAATTCTAATGAAAACACATTGATTTTTATCATTTGTATTGGAAACAACATTGTCATATGTCTTTTCTTGGATCAAAATAATACGAAACCTCGCTCTATGATTTGAAATTAAAATCCTCAAATATGGTTAAATAGTGACTTTTTTCAAGTTTTTCATGTAGTTTGATATTACATAAATATATTCATTTTTACCAATATTTCGATACTATTTCATGTAGTATCACGATATGTGATTTGGCCTTGAAATCTCAGAATTTCGCATAATATAGCATTTTAAGCAAGTTTTCTTGCATTTTGTTCCTTACGAAAAATCATCGAATTTAGCAATATTTTGACGTTTATCATCCCCTTTTCCTTTATGTGATTTAAACAAAAAATCATCGAATTAGGCAATATTTTGCCGTTTTCCACGTTTTTGTGAATTTTCAGTCCATGGGTATTAATTCATATATATGCGACAAAAATGATGCAAACACATAATTGATTAGATAATAACCTTAAATACTTCATTTTCAATCAACTATTTCTTTCTCGTTAAAATACTGAGTAAGATATTAAACGGGGGAGAAGTTCTGATTTTATTGCATATATCGACGTTTCAGCCGGAATAGAGCGGTTTTCGTGTACATCTTCCATCGGTAATATAAACGGAAAATCAGGAACATTTTTTTTAATTCTAATGAAAACACATTGATTTTTATCATTTGTATTGGAAACAACATTGTCATGTGTCTTTTCTTGGAACTAAATAATACGAAACCTCGCTCTATGATTTGAAGGTAAAATCCTCAAATATGGTAAAATAGTAACTTTTTCACGTTAATCATGTAGTTTGATATTACGCAAATATATTCATTTTTACCAATATTTCGATACTATTTCATGTATTATCACGATATGTGATTTGGCCTTCAAATCTCAGAATTTCACATAATATTGCATTTTAAGCAAGTTTTCTTGCATTTTGTTTCGTACGAAAAATCATAGAATTTAGCAATATTTTGACGTTTATCATCCCCTTTTCCTTTATTTGATTTAAACAAAATATCATCGAATTAGGTAATATTTTGCCGTTTTTCCACGTTTTTGTGAATTTTCAGTCTATGGGTATTAATTCATTATATATACGATAAAAATGACGCAAACACATAATTGATTAGATAATAACCTTAAATACTTCATTTTCAATCAACTATTTGTTTCTCATTAAAATACTGAGTAAGATATTGAAAAGGGGAGAAGTTCTGTTTTAATTGCATATATCGACGTTTCAGCCGGAATAGAGCGATTTTCGTGTACATCTTCCATCAGTAATATGTACGGAAAATCAGGAACATTTTAGTTAATTCTAATGAAAACACATTGATTTTTATCATTTGTATTGGAAACAACATTGTCATATGTCTTTTCTTGGATCAAAATAATACGAAACCTCGCTCTATGATTTGAAATTAAAATCCTCAAATATGGTTAAATAGTGACTTTTTTCACGTTTTTCATGTAGTTTGATATTACATAAATATATTCATTTTTACCAATATTTCGATACTATTTCATGTAGTATCACGATACGTGATTTGGCCTTGAAATCTCAGAATTTCGCATAATATAGCATTTTAAGCAAGTTTTCTTGCATTTTGTTCCGTACGAAAAATCATCGAATTTAGCAATATTTTGACGTTTATCATCCCCTTTTCCTTCATGTGATTTAAACAAAAAATCATCGAATTAGGCAATATTTTGCCGTTTTCCACGTTTTTGTGAATTTTCAGTCCATGGGTATTAATTCATATATATGCGACAAAAATGATGCAAACACATAATTGATTAGATAATAACCTTAAATACTTCATTTTCAATCAACTATTTCTTTCTCGTTAAAATACTGAGTAAGATATTAAACGGGGGAGAAGTTCTGATTTTATTGCATATATCGACGATTCAGCCGGAATAGAGCGGTTTTCGTGTACATCTTCCATCGGTAATATAAACGGAAAATCAGGAACATTTTTTTTAATTCTAATGAAAACACATTGATTTTTATCATTTGTATTGGAAACAACATTGTCGTATGTCTTTTCTTGGATCTAAATAAAACGAAACCTCACTCTATGATTTGAAGGTAAAATCCTCAAATATGGTAAAATAGTGACTTTTTCACGTTAATCATGTAGTTTGATATTACGCAAATATATTAATTTTTACCTATATTCCGATACTATTTCATGTAGTATCACGATATGTGATTTGGCCTTCAAATCTCCGAATTTCGCATAATATTGCATTTGAGCAAGTTTTCTTGCATTTTGTTTCGGACGAAAAATCATCGAATATAGCAATATTTTGACGTTTATCATCCCATTTTCCTTCATGTTATTTAAACAAAATATCATCGAATTAGGCAATATTTTGCCGTTTTCCACGTTTTTCTGAATTTTCAGTCCATGGGTATTAATTCATATATATACGATAAAAATGATGCAAACAAATAATTGATTAGATAATAACCTTAAATACTTCATTTTCAATCAACTATTTGTTTCTCGTTAAAATACTGAGTAAGATATTAAAAAGGGGAGAAGTTCTGTTTTTATTGCATATATCGACGTTTCAGCCGGAATAGAGCGGTTTTACGTGTACATCTTCCATCGGTAATATAAACGGAAAATCAGGAACATTTTAGTTAATTCTAATGAAAACACATTGATTTTTATCATTTGTATTGGAAACAACATTGTCATATGTCTTTTCTTGGAACTAAATAATACGAAACCTCGCTCTATGATTTGAAGGTAAAATTCTCATATATGGTAAAATAGTGACTTTTTCACGTTAATCATGTAGTTTGATATTACGCAAATATATTCATTTTTACCAATATTTCGATACTATTTCATGTAGTATCACGATATGTGATTTGGCCTTGAAATCTCAGAATTTCGCATAATATTGCATTTTAAGCAAGTTTTCTTGCATTTTGTTTCTTACGAAAATCATCGAATTTACCAATATTTTGACGTTTATCATCCCCTTTTCCTTCATGTGATTTAAATAAAATATCATCGAATTAGGCAATATTTGTCCGTTTTCCACGTTTTTGTGAATTTTCAGTCCATGGGTATTAATTCATATATATACGATAAAAATGATGCAAACACATAATTGATTAGATAATAACCTTAAATACTTCATTGCAATCATCTATTTGTTTCTCGTTAAAATACTGAGTAAGATATTGAAAAGGGGAGAATTTCGGTTTGTATTGCATATATCAACGTTTCAGCCGGATTAGAGCGGTTTTACGTGTACATCTTCCATCGGTAATATAAACGGAAAATCAAGAACATTTTAGTTAATTCTAATGAAAACACATTGATTTTTATCATTTGTATTGGAAACAACTTTGGCATATGTCTTTTCTTGGATCTAAATAATACGAAACCTCGCTCTATGATTTGTAGTTAAAATCCTCAAATATGGTTAAATAGTGACTTTTTTCACGTTTTCATGTAGTTTGATATTACGTAAATATATTCATTTTTACCAATATTTCGATACTATTTCATGTAGCATCACAATATGTGATTTGGCCTTGAAATCTCAGAATTTCGCATAATATTGCATTTTAAGCAAGTTTTCTTGCATTTTGTTCCTTACGAAAAATCATCGAATTTAGCAATATTTTGACGTTTATCATCCCCTTTTCCTTTATTTGATTTAAACAAAATATCATCGAATTAGGCAATATTTTGCCGTTTTTCCACGTTTTTGTGAATTTTCAGTCTATGGGTATTAATTCATTATATATACGATAAAAATGATGCAAACACATAATTGATTAGATAATAACCTTAAATACTTCTTTTTCAATCAACTATTTGTTTCTCGTTAAAATACTGAGTAAGATATTGAAACAGGGACAAGTTCTGTTTTTATTGCATATATCGACGTTTCAGCCGGAATAGAGCGGTTTTACGTGTACATCTTCCATCGGTAATATAAACGGAAAATCAGGAACATTTTAGTTAATTCTAATGAAAACACATTGATTTTTATCATTTGTATTGGAAACAACATTGTCATATGTCTTTTCTTGGATCAAAATAATACGAAACCTCGCTCTATGATTTGAAATTAAAATCCTCAAATATGGTTAAATAGTGACTTTTTTCACGTTTTTCATGTAGTTTGATATTACATAAATATATTCATTTTTACCAATATTTCGATACTATTTCATGTAGTATCACGATATGTGATTTGGCCTTGAAATCTCAGAATTTCGCATAATATAGCATTTTAAGCAAGTTTTCTTGCATTTTGTTCCTTACGAAAAATCATCGAATTTAGCAATATTTTGACGTTTATCATCCCCTTTTCCTTTATGTGATTTAAACAAAAAATCATCGAATTAGGCAATATTTTGCCGTTTTCCACGTTTTTGTGAATTTTCAGTCCATGGGTATTAATTCATATATATGCGACAAAAATGATGCAAACACATAATTGATTAGATAATAACCTTAAATACTTCATTTTCAATCAACTATTTCTTTCTCGTTAAAATACTGAGTAAGATATTAAACGGGGGAGAAGTTCTGATTTTATTGCATATATCGACGTTTCAGCCGGAATAGAGCGGTTTTCGTGTACATCTTCCATCGGTAATATAAACGGAAAATCAGGAACATTTTACTTAATTCTAATGAAAACACATTGATTTTTATCATTTGTATTGGAAACAACATTGTCATATGTCTTTTCTTGGAACTAAATAATACGAAACCTCGCTCTATGATTTGAAGGTAAAATTCTCATATATGGTAAAATAGTGACTTTTTCACGTTAATCATGTAGTTTGATATTACGCAAATATATTCATTTTTACCAATATTTCGATACTATTTCATGTAGTATCACGATATGTGATTTGGCCTTGAAATCTCAGAATTTCGCATAATATTGCATTTTAAGCAAGTTTTCTTGCATTTTGTTTCTTACGAAAAATCATCGAATTTACCAATATTTTGACGTTTATCATCCCCTTTTCCTTCATGTGATTTAAATAAAATATCATCGAATTAGGCAATATTTTGCCGTTTTCCACGTTTTTGTGAATTTTCAGTCCATGGGTATTAATTCATATATATACGATAAAAATGATGCAAACACATAATTGATTAGATAATAACCTTAAATACTTCATTGCAATCATCTATTTGTTTCTCGTTAAAATACTGAGTAAGATATTGAAAAGGGGAGAATTTCGGTTTGTATTGCATATATCGACGTTTCAGCCGGATTAGAGCGGTTTTACGTGTACATCTTCCATCGGTAATATAGACGGAAAATCAGGAACATTTTAGTTAATTCTAATGAAAACACATTGATTTTTATCATTTGTATTGGAAACAACTTTGTCATATGTCTTTTCTTGGATCTAAATAATACGAAACCTCGCTCTATGATTTGTAGTTAAAATCCTCAAATATGGTTAAATAGTGACTTTTTTCACGTTTTCATGTAGTTTGATATTACGTAAATATATTCATTTTTACCAATATTTCGATACTATTTCATGTAGTATCACAATATGTGATTTGGCCTTGAAATCTCAGAATTTCGTATAATATTGCATTTTAAGCAAGTTTTCTTGCATTTTGTTTCGTACGAAAAATCATTGAATTAAGCAATATTTTGACGTTTATCATCCCCTTTTCCTTTATTTGATTTAAACAAAATATCATCGAATTAGGCAATATTTTGCCGTTTTTCCACGTTTTTGTGAATTTTCAGTCTATGGGTATTAATTCATTATATATACGATAAAAATGATGCAAACACATAATTGATTAGATAATAACCTTAAATACTTCTTTTTCAATCAACTATTTGTTTCTCGTTAAAATACTGAGTAAGATATTGAAACAGGGACAAGTTCTGTTTTTATTGCATATATCGACGTTTCAGCCGGAATAGAGCGGTTTTACGTGTACATCTTCCATCGGTAATATAAACGGAAAATCAACAACATTTTAGTTAATTCTAATGAAAACACATTGATTTTTATCATTTGTATTGGAAACAACATTGTCATATGTCTTTTCTTGGAACTAAATAATACGAAACCTCGCTCTATGATTTGAAGGTAAAATCCTCAAATATGGTAAAATAGTAACTTTTTCACGTTAATCATGTAGTTTGATATTACGCAAATATATTCATTTTTACCAATATTTCGATACTATTTTATGTAGTATCACGATATGTGATTTGGCCTTCAAATCTCAGAATTTGACATAATATTGCATTTTAAGCAAGTTTTCTTGCATTTTGTTTCGTACGAAAAATCATAGAATTTAGCAATATTTTGACGTTTATCATACCCTTTTCCTTTATTTGATTTAAACAAAATATCATCGAATTAGGCAATATTTTGCCGTTTTTCCACGTTTTTGTGAATTTTCAGTCAATGGGTATTAATTCATTATATATACGATAAAAATGACGCAAACACATAATTGATTAGATAATAACCTTAAATACTTCATTTTCAATCAACTATTTGTTTCTCATTAAAATACTGAGTAAGATATTGAAAAGGGGAGAAGTTCTGTTTTTATTGCATATATCGACGTTTCAGCCGGAATAGAGAGATTTTCGTGTACATCTTCCATCAGTAATATGTACGGAAAATCAGGAACATTTTAGTTAATTGTAATGAAAACACATTGATTTTTATCATTTGTATTGGAAACAACATTGTCATATGTCTTTTCTTGGATCAAAATAATACGAAACCTCGCTCTATGATTTGAAATTAAAATCCTCAAATATGGTTAAATAGTGACTTTTTTCACGTTTTTCATGTAGTTTGATATTACATAAATATATTTATTTTTACCAATATTTCGATACTATTTCATGTAGTATCACGATATGTGATTTGGCCTTGAAATCTCAGAATTTCGCATAATATAGCATTTTAAGCAAGTTTTCTTGCATTTTGTTACTTACGAAAAATCATCGAATTTAGCAATATTTTGACGTTTATCATCCCCTTTTCCTTTATGTGATTTAAACAAAAAATCATCGAATTAGGCAATATTTTGCCGTTTTCCACGTTTTTGTGAATTTTCAGTCCATGGGTATTAATTCATATATATGCGACAAAAATGATGCAAACACATAATTGATTAAATAATAACCTTAAATACTTCATTTTCAATCAACTATTTCTTTCTCGTTAAAATACTGAGTAAGATATTAAACGGGGGAGAAGTTCTGATTTTATTGCATATATCGACGTTTCAGCCGGAATAGAGCGGTTTTCGTGTACATCTTCCATGGGTAATATAAACGGAAAATCAGGAACATTTTACTTAATTCTAATGAAAACACATTGATTTTTATCATTTGTATTGGAAACAACATTGTCATATGTCTTTTCTTGGAACTAAATAATACGAAACCTCGCTCTATGATTTGAAGGTAAAATTCTCATATATGGTAAAATAGTGACTTTTTCACGTTAATCATGTAGTTTGATATTACGCAAATATATTCATTTTTACCAATATTTCGATACTATTTCATGTAGTATCACGATATGTGATTTGGCCTTGAAATCTCAGAATTTCGAATAATATTGCATTTTAAGCAAGTTTTCTTGCATTTTGTTTCTTACGAAAAATCATCGAATTTACCAATATTTTGACGTTTATCATCCCCTTTTCCTTCATGTGATTTAAATAAAATATCATCGAATTAGGCAATATTTTGCCGTTTTCCACGTTTTTGTGAATTTTCAGTCCATGGGTATTAATTCATATATATACGATAAAAATGATGCAAACACATAATTGATTAGATAATAACCTTAAATACTTCATTGCAATCATCTATTTGTTTCTCGTTAAAATACTGAGTAAGATATTGAAAAGGGGAGAATTTCGGTTTGTATTGCATATATCGACGTTTCAGCCGGATTAGAGCGGTTTTACGTGTACATCTTCCATCGGTAATATAGACGGAAAATCAGGAACATTTTAGTTAATTCTAATGAAAACACATTGATTTTTATCATTTGTATTGGAAACAACTTTGTCATATGTCTTTTCTTGGATCTAAATAATACGAAACCTCGCTCTATGATTTGTAGTTAAAATCCTCAAATATGGTTAAATAGTGACTTTTTTCACGTTTTCATGTAGTTTGATATTACGTAAATATATTCATTTTTACCAATATTTCGATACTATTTCATGTAGTATCACAATATGTGATTTGGCCTTGAAATCTCAGAATTTCGTATAATATTGCATTTTAAGCAAGTTTTCTTGCATTTTGTTTCGTACGAAAAATCATAGAATTAAGCAATATTTTGACGTTTATCATCCCCTTTTCCTTTATTTGATTTAAACAAAATATCATCGAATTAGGCAATATTTTGCCGTTTTTCCACGTTTTTGTGAATTTTCAGTCTATGGGTATTAATTCATTATATATACGATAAAAATGATGCAAACACATAATTGATTAGATAATAACCTTAAATACTTCTTTTTCAATCAACTATTTGTTTCTCGTTAAAATACTGAGTAAGATATTGAAACAGGGACAAGTTCTGTTTTTATTGCATATATCGACGTTTCAGCCGGAATAGAGCGGTTTTACGTGTACATCTTCCATCGGTAATATAAACGGAAAATCAGGAACATTTTAGTTAATTCTAATGAAAACACATTGATTTTTATCATTTGTATTGGAAACAACATTGTCATATGTCTTTTCTTGGATCAAAATAATACGAAACCTCGCTCTATGATTTGAAATTAAAATCCTCAAATATGGTTAAATAGTGACTTTTTTCACGTTTTTCATGTAGTTTGATATTACATAAATATATTCATTTTTACCAATATTTCGATACTATTTCATGTAGTATCACGATATGTGATTTGGCCTTGAAATCTCAGAATTTCGCATAATATAGCATTTTAAGCAAGTTTTCTTGCATTTTGTTCCTTACGAAAAATCATCGAATTTAGCAATATTTTGACGTTTATCATCCCCTTTTCCTTTATGTGATTTAAACAAAAAATCATCGAATTAGGCAATATTTTGCCGTTTTCCACGTTTTTGTGAATTTTCAGTCCATGGGTATTAATTCATATATATGCGACAAAAATGATGCAAACACATAATTGATTAGATAATAACCTTAAATACTTCATTTTCAATCAACTATTTCTTTCTCGTTAAAATACTGAGTAAGATATTAAACGGGGGAGAAGTTCTGATTTTATTGCATATATCGACGTTTCAGCCGGAATAGAGCGGTTTTCGTGTACATCTTCCATCGGTAATATAAACGGAAAATCAGGAACATTTTACTTAATTCTAATGAAAACACATTGATTTTTATCATTTGTATTGGAAACAACATTGTCATATGTCTTTTCTTGGAACTAAATAATACGAAACCTCGCTCTATGATTTGAAGGTAAAATTCTCATATATGGTAAAATAGTGACTTTTTCACGTTAATCATGTAGTTTGATATTACGCAAATATATTCATTTTTACCAATATTTCGATACTATTTCATGTAGTATCACGATATGTGATTTGGCCTTGAAATCTCAGAATTTCGCATAATATTGCATTTTAAGCAAGTTTTCTTGCATTTTGTTTCTTACGAAAAATCATCGAATTTACCAATATTTTGACGTTTATCATCCCCTTTTCCTTCATGTGATTTAAATAAAATATCATCGAATTAGGCAATATTTTGCCGTTTTCCACGTTTTTGTGAATTTTCAGTCCATGGGTATTAATTCATATATATACGATAAAAATGATGCAAACACATAATTGATTAGATAATAACCTTAAATACTTCATTGCAATCATCTATTTGTTTCTCGTTAAAATACTGAGTAAGATATTGAAAAGGGGAGAATTTCGGTTTGTATTGCATATATCGACGTTTCAGCCGGATTAGAGCGGTTTTACGTGTACATCTTCCATCGGTAATATAGACGGAAAATCAGGAACATTTTAGTTAATTCTAATGAAAACACATTGATTTTTATCATTTGTATTGGAAACAACTTTGTCATATGTCTTTTCTTGGATCTAAATAATACGAAACCTCGCTCTATGATTTGTAGTTAAAATCCTCAAATATGGTTAAATAGTGACTTTTTTCACGTTTTCATGTAGTTTGATATTACGTAAATATATTCATTTTTACCAATATTTCGATACTATTTCATGTAGTATCACAATATGTGATTTGGCCTTGAAATCTCAGAATTTCGTATAATATTGCATTTTAAGCAAGTTTTCTTGCATTTTGTTTCGTACGAAAAATCATTGAATTAAGCAATATTTTGACGTTTATCATCCCCTTTTCCTTTATTTGATTTAAACAAAATATCATCGAATTAGGCAATATTTTGCCGTTTTTCCACGTTTTTGTGAATTTTCAGTCTATGGGTATTAATTCATTATATATACGATAAAAATGATGCAAACACATAATTGATTAGATAATAACCTTAAATACTTCTTTTTCAATCAACTATTTGTTTCTCGTTAAAATACTGAGTAAGATATTGAAACAGGGACAAGTTCTGTTTTTATTGCATATATCGACGTTTCAGCCGGAATAGAGCGGTTTTACGTGTACATCTTCCATCGGTAATATAAACGGAAAATCAGGAACATTTTAGTTAATTCTAATGAAAACACATTGATTTTTATCATTTGTATTGGAAACAACATTGTCATATGTCTTTTCTTGGAACTAAATAATACGAAACCTCGCTCTATGATTTGAAGGTAAAATCCTCAAATATGGTAAAATAGTAACTTTTTCACGTTAATCATGTAGTTTGATATTACGCAAATATATTCATTTTTACCAATATTTCGATACTATTTTATGTAGTATCACGATATGTGATTTGGCCTTCAAATCTCAGAATTTGACATAATATTGCATTTTAAGCAAGTTTTCTTGCATTTTGTTTCGTACGAAAAATCATAGAATTTAGCAATATTTTGACGTTTATCATACCCTTTTCCTTTATTTGATTTAAACAAAATATCATCGAATTAGGCAATATTTTGCCGTTTTTCCACGTTTTTGTGAATTTTCAGTCTATGGGTATTAATTCATTATATATACGATAAAAATGACGCAAACACATAATTGATTAGATAATAACCTTAAATACTTCATTTTCAATCAACTATTTGTTTCTCATTAAAATACTGAGTAAGATATTGAAAAGGGGAGAAGTTCTGTTTTTATTGCATATATCGACGTTTCAGCCGGAATAGAGAGATTTTCGTGTACATCTTCCATCAGTAATATGTACGGAAAATCAGGAACATTTTAGTTAATTGTAATGAAAACACATTGATTTTTATCATTTGTATTGGAAACAACATTGTCATATGTCTTTTCTTGGATCAAAATAATACGAAACCTCGCTCTATGATTTGAAATTAAAATCCTCAAATATGGTTAAATAGTGACTTTTTTCACGTTTTTCATGTAGTTTGATATTACATAAATATATTTATTTTTACCAATATTTCGATACTATTTCATGTAGTATCACGATATGTGATTTGGCCTTGAAATCTCAGAATTTCGCATAATATAGCATTTTAAGCAAGTTTTCTTGCATTTTGTTACTTACGAAAAATCATCGAATTTAGCAATATTTTGACGTTTATCATCCCCTTTTCCTTTATGTGATTTAAACAAAAAATCATCGAATTAGGCAATATTTTGCCGTTTTCCACGTTTTTGTGAATTTTCAGTCCATGGGTATTAATTCATATATATGCGACAAAAATGATGCAAACACATAATTGATTAAATAATAACCTTAAATACTTCATTTTCAATCAACTATTTCTTTCTCGTTAAAATACTGAGTAAGATATTAAACGGGGGAGAAGTTCTGATTTTATTGCATATATCGACGTTTCAGCCGGAATAGAGCGGTTTTCGTGTACATCTTCCATGGGTAATATAAACGGAAAATCAGGAACATTTTACTTAATTCTAATGAAAACACATTGATTTTTATCATTTGTATTGGAAACAACATTGTCATATGTCTTTTCTTGGAACTAAATAATACGAAACCTCGCTCTATGATTTGAAGGTAAAATTCTCATATATGGTAAAATAGTGACTTTTTCACGTTAATCATGTAGTTTGATATTACGCAAATATATTCATTTTTACCAATATTTCGATACTATTTCATGTAGTATCACGATATGTGATTTGGCCTTGAAATCTCAGAATTTCGAATAATATTGCATTTTAAGCAAGTTTTCTTGCATTTTGTTTCTTACGAAAAATCATCGAATTTACCAATATTTTGACGTTTATCATCCCCTTTTCCTTCATGTGATTTAAATAAAATATCATCGAATTAGGCAATATTTTGCCGTTTTCCACGTTTTTGTGAATTTTCAGTCCATGGGTATTAATTCATATATATACGATAAAAATGATGCAAACACATAATTGATTAGATAATAACCTTAAATACTTCATTGCAATCATCTATTTGTTTCTCGTTAAAATACTGAGTAAGATATTGAAAAGGGGAGAATTTCGGTTTGTATTGCATATATCGACGTTTCAGCCGGATTAGAGCGGTTTTACGTGTACATCTTCCATCGGTAATATAGACGGAAAATCAGGAACATTTTAGTTAATTCTAATGAAAACACATTGATTTTTAGCATTTGTATTGGAAACAACTTTGTCATATGTCTTTTCTTGGATCTAAATAATACGAAACCTCGCTCTATGATTTGTAGTTAAAATCCTCAAATATGGTTAAATAGTGACTTTTTTCACGTTTTCATGTAGTTTGATATTACGTAAATATATTCATTTTTACCAATATTTCGATACTATTTCATGTAGTATCACAATATGTGATTTGGCCTTGAAATCTCAGAATTTCGTATAATATTGCATTTTAAGCAAGTTTTCTTGCATTTTGTTTCGTACGAAAAATCATAGAATTAAGCAATATTTTGACGTTTATCATCCCCTTTTCCTTTATTTGATTTAAACAAAATATCATCGAATTAGGCAATATTTTGCCGTTTTTCCACGTTTTTGTGAATTTTCAGTCTATGGGTATTAATTCATTATATATACGATAAAAATGATGCAAACACATAATTGATTAGATAATAACCTTAAATACTTCTTTTTCAATCAACTATTTGTTTCTCGTTAAAATACTGAGTAAGATATTGAAACAGGGACAAGTTCTGTTTTTATTGCATATATCGACGTTTCAGCCGGAATAGAGCGGTTTTACGTGTACATCTTCCATCGGTAATATAAACGGAAAATCAGGAACATTTTAGTTAATTCTAATGAAAACACATTGATTTTTATCATTTGTATTGGAAACAACATTGTCATATGTCTTTTCTTGGAACTAAATAATACGAAACCTCGCTCTATGATTTGAAGGTAAAATCCTCAAATATGGTAAAATAGTAACTTTTTCACGTTAATCATGTAGTTTGATATTACGCAAATATATTCATTTTTACCAATATTTCGATACTATTTTATGTAGTATCACGATATGTGATTTGGCCTTCAAATCTCAGAATTTGACATAATATTGCATTTTAAGCAAGTTTTCTTGCATTTTGTTTCGTACGAAAAATCATAGAATTTAGCAATATTTTGACGTTTATCATACCCTTTTCCTTTATTTGATTTAAACAAAATATCATCGAATTAGGCAATATTTTGCCGTTTTTCCACGTTTTTGTGAATTTTCAGTCTATGGGTATTAATTCATTATATATACGATAAAAATGACGCAAACACATAATTGATTAGATAATAACCTTAAATACTTCATTTTCAATCAACTATTTGTTTCTCATTAAAATACTGAGTAAGATATTGAAAAGGGGAGAAGTTCTGCTTTTATTGCATATATCGACGTTTCAGCCGGAATAGAGCGATTTTCGTGTACATCTTCCATCAGTAATATGTACGGAAAATCAGGAACATTTTAGTTAATTCTAATGAAAACACATTGATTTTTATCATTTGTATTGGAAACAACATTGTCATATGTCTTTTCTTGGATCAAAATAATACGAAACCTCGCTCTATGATTTGAAATTAAAATCCTCAAATATGGTTAAATAGTGACTTTTTTCACGTTTTTCATGTAGTTTGATATTACATAAATATATTCATTTTTACCAATATTTCGATACTATTTCATGTAGTATCACGATATGTGATTTGGCCTTGAAATCTCAGAATTTCGCATAATATAGCATTTTAAGCAAGTTTTCTTGCATTTTGTTCCTTACGAAAAATCATCGAATTTAGCAATATTTTGACGTTTATCATCCCCTTTTCCTTTATGTGATTTAAACAAAAAATCATCGAATTAGGCAATATTTTGCCGTTTTCCACGTTTTTGTGAATTTTCAGTCCATGGGTATTAATTCATATATATGCGACAAAAATGATGCAAACACATAATTGATTAAATAATAACCTTAAATACTTCATTTTCAATCAACTATTTCTTTCTCGTTAAAATACTGAGTAAGATATTAAACGGGGGAGAAGTTCTGATTTTATTGCATATATCGACGTTTCAGCCGGAATAGAGCGGTTTTCGTGTACATCTTCCATCGGTAATATAAACGGAAAATCAGGAACATTTTTTTTAATTCTAATGAAAACACATTGATTTTTATCATTTGTATTGGAAACAACATTGTCATATGTCTTTTCTTGGATCTAAATAAAACGAAACCTCACTCTATGATTTGAAGGTAAAATCCTCAAATATGGTAAAATAGTGACTTTTTCACGTTAATCATGTAGTTTGATATTACGCAAATATATTCATTTTTACCTATATTCCGATAATATTTCATGTAGTATCACGATATGTGATTTGGCCTTCAAATCTCCGAATTTCGCATAATATTGCATTTAAGCAAGTTTTCTTGCATTTTGTTTCGGACGAAAAATCATCGAATATAGCAATATTTTGACGTTTATCATCCCATTTTCCTTCATGTTATTTAAACAAAATATCATCGAATTAGGCAATATTTTGCCGTTTTCCACGTTTTTGTGAATTTTCAGTCCATGGGTATTAATTCATATATATACGATAAAAATGATGCAAACACATAATTGATTAGATAATAACCTTAAATACTTCATTTTCAATCAACTATTTCTTTCTCGTTAAAATACTGAGTAAGATATTAAACGGGGGAGAAGTTCTGATTTTATTGCATATATCGACGTTTCAGCCGGAATAGAGCGGTTTTACGTGTACATCTTCCATCGGTAATATAAACGGAAAATCAGGAACATTTTAGTTAATTCTAATGAAAACACATTGATTTTTATCATTTGTATTGGAAACAACATTGTCATATGTCTTTTCTTGGAACTAAATAATACGAAACCTCGCTCTATGATTTGAAGGTAAAATCCTCAAATATTTTAAAATAGTACCTTTTTCACGTTAATCATGTAGTTTGATATTACGCAAATATATTCATTTTTACCAATATTTCGATACTATTTCATGTAGTATCACGATATGTGATTTGGCCTTCAAATCTCAGAATTTCAAATAATATTGCATTTTAAGCAAGTTTTCTTGCATTTTGTTTCGTACGAAAAATCATAGAATTTAGCAATATTTTGACGTTTATCATCCCCTTTTCCTTTATTTGATTTAAACAAAATATCATCGAATTA
Source organism: Procambarus clarkii (assembly GCF_040958095.1). NCBI lineage: Eukaryota > Metazoa > Arthropoda > Malacostraca > Decapoda > Cambaridae > Procambarus > Procambarus clarkii. The sequence continues at coordinate 1,734,145 of NC_091234.1, read as the reverse complement.
GGCAATATTTTGCCGTTTTTCCACGTTTTTGTGAATTTTCAGTCTATGAGTATTAATTCATTATATATACGATAAAAATGACGCAAATACATAATTGATTAGATAATAACCTTAAATACTTCATTTTCAATCAACTATTTGTTTTTCATTAAAATACTGAGTAAGATATTGAAAAGGGGAGAAGTTCTGTTTTTATTGCATATATCGACGTTTCAGCAGGAATAGAGCGATTTTCGTGTACATCTTCCATCAGTAATATGTACGGAAAATCAGGAACATTTTAGTTAATTCTAATGAAAACACATTGTTTTTATCATTTGTATTGGAAACAACATTGTCATATGTCTTTTCTTGGATCAAAATAATACGAAACCTCGCTCTATGATTTGAAATTAAAATCCTCAAATATGGTTAAATAGTGACTTTTTTCACGTTTTTCATGTAGTTTAATATTACATAAATATATTCCTTTTTACCAATATTTCGATACTATTTCATGTAGTATCACGATATGTGATTTAGCCTTGAAATCTCAGAATTTCGCATAATATAGCATTTTAAGCAAGTTTTCTTGCATTTTGTTCCGTACGAAAAATCATCGAATTTAGCAGTATTTTGACGTTTATCATCCCCTTTTCCTTTATGTGATTTAAACAAAATATCATCGAATTAGGCAATATTTTGCCGTTTTCCACGTTTTTGTTAATTTTCAGTCCATGGGTATTAATTCATATATATGCGATAAAAATGATGCAAACACATAATTGATTAGATAATAACCTTAAATACTTCATTTTCAATCAACTATTTCTTTCTCGTTAAAATACTGAGTAAGATATTAAACGGGGGAGAAGTTCTGATTTTATTGCATATATCGACGTTTCAGCCGGAATAGAGCGGTTTTCGTGTACATCTTCCATCGGTAATATAAACGGAAAATCAGGAACATTTTTTTTAATTCTAATGAAAACACATTGATTTTTATCATTTGTATTGGAAACAACATTGTCATATGTCTTTTCTTGGATCTAAATAAAACGAAAGCTCACTCTATGATTTGAAGGTAAAATCCTCAAATATGGTAAAATAGTGACTTTTTCACGTTAATCATGTAGTTTGATATTACGCAAATATATTCATTTTTACCTATATTCCGATACCATTTCATGTAGTATCACGATATGTGATTTGGCCTTCAAATCTCCGAATTTCGCATAATATTGCATTTAAGCAAGTTTTCTTGCATTTTGTTTCGGACGAAAAATCATCGAATATAGCAATATTTTGACGTTTATCATCCCATTTTCCTTCATGTTATTTAAACAAAATATCATCGAATTAGGCAATATTTTGCCGTTTTCCACGTTTTTGTGAATTTTCAGTCCATGGGTATTAATTCATATATATACGATAAAAATGATGCAAACACATAATTGATTAGATAATAACCTTAAATACTTCATTTTCAATCAACTATTTGTTTCTCGTTAAAATACTGAGTAAGATATTGAAAAGGGGAGAAGTTCTGTTTTTATTGCATATATCGACGTTTCAGCCGGAATAGAGCGGTTTTACGTGTACATCTTCCATCGGTAATATAAACGGAAAATCAGGAACATTTTAGTTAATTCTAATGAAAACACATTGATTTTTATCATTTGTATTGGAAACAACATTGTCATATGTCTTTTCTTGGAACTAAATAATACGAAACCTCGCTCTATGATTTGAAGGTAAAATTCTCATATATGGTAAAATAGTGACTTTTTCACGTTAATCATGTAGTTTGATATTACGCAAATATATTCATTTTTACCAATATTTCGATACTATTTCATGTAGTATCACGATATGTGATTTGGCCTTGAAATCTCAGAATTTCGCATAATATTGCATTTTAAGCAAGTTTTCTTGCATTTTGTTTCTTACGAAAAATCATCGAATTTACCAATATTTTGACGTTTATCATCCCCTTTTCCTTCATGTGATTTAAATAAAATATCATCGAATTAGGCAATATTTTGCCGTTTTCCACGTTTTTGTGAATTTTCAGTCCATGGGTATTAATTCATATATATACGATAAAAATGATGCAAACACATAATTGATTAGATAATAACCTTAAATACTTCATTGCAATCATCTATTTGTTTCTCGTTTAAATACTGAGTAAGATATTGAAAAGGGGAGAATTTCGGTTTGTATTGCATATATCGACGTTTCAGCCGGATTAGAGCGGTTTTACGTGTACATCTTCCATCGGTAATATAAACGGAAAATCAGGAACATTTTAGTTAATTCTAATGAAAACACATTGATTTTTATCATTTGTATTGGAAACAACTTTGTCATATGTCTTTTCTTGGATCTAAATAATACGAAACCTCGCTCTATGATTTGTAGTTAAAATCCTCAAATATGGTTAAATAGTGACTTTTTTCACGTTTTCATGTAGTTTGATATTACGTAAATATATTCATTTTTACCAATATTTCGATACTATTTCATGTAGTATCACGATATGTGATTTGGCCTTCAAATCCCAGAATTTCACATAATATTGCATTTTAAGCAAGTTTTCTTGCATTTTGTTTCGTACGAAAAATCATAGAATTTAGCAATATTTTGACGTTTATCATCCCCTTTTCCTTTATTTGATTTAAACAAAATATCATCGAATTAGGCAATATTTTGCCGTTTTTCCACGTTTTTGTGAATTTTCAGTCTATGAGTATTAATTCATTATATATACGATAAAAATGACGCAAACACATAATTGATTAGATAATAACCTTAAATACTTCATTTTCAATCAACTATTTGTTTTTCATTAAAATACTGAGTAAGATATTGAAAAGGGGAGAAGTTCTGTTTTTATTGCATATATCGACGTTTCAGCAGGAATAGAGCGATTTTCGTGTACATCTTCCATCAGTAATATGTACGGAAAATCAGGAACATTTTAGTTAATTCTAATGAAAACACATTGTTTTTATCATTTGTATTGGAAACAACATTGTCATTTGTCTTTTCTTGGATCAAAATAATACGAAACCTCGCTCTATGATTTGAAATTAAAATCCTCAAATATGGTTAAATAGTGACTTTTTTCACGTTTTTCATGTAGTTTAATATTACATAAATATATTCCTTTTTACCAATATTTCGATACTATTTCATGTAGTATCACGATATGTGATTTGGCCTTGAAATCTCAGAATTTCGCATAATATAGCATTTTAAGCAAGTTTTCTTGCATTTTGTTCCGTACGAAAAATCATCGAATTTAGCAATATTTTGACGTTTATCATCCCCTTTTCCTTTATGTGATTTAAATAAAATATCATCGAATTAGGCAATATTTTGTCGTTTTCCACGTTTTTGTGAATTTTCAGTCCATGGGTATTAATTCATATATATACGATAAAAATGATGCAAACACATAATTGATTAGATAATAACCTTAAATACTTCATTGCAATCATCTATTTGTTTCTCGTTTAAATACTGAGTAAGATATTGAAAAGGGGAGAATTTCGGTTTGTATTGCATATATCGACGTTTCAGCCGGATTAGAGCGGTTTTACGTGTACATCTTCCATCGGTAATATAAACGGAAAATCAGGAACATTTTAGTTAATTCTAATGAAAACACATTGATTTTTATCATTTGTATTGGAAACAACATTGTCATATGTCTTTTCTTGGATCAAAATAATACGAAACCTCGCTCTATGATTTGAAATTAAAATCCTCAAATATGGTTAAATAGTGACTTTTTTCACGTTTTTCATGTAGTTTGATATTACATAAATATATTCATTTTTACCAATATTTCGATACTATTTCATGTAGTATCACGATATGTGATTTGGCCTTGAAATCTCAGAATTTCGCATAATATAGCATTTTAAGCAAGTTTTCTTGCATTTTGTTCCTTACGAAAAATCATCGAATTTAGCAATATTTTGACGTTTATCATCCCCTTTTCCTTTATGTGATTTAAACAAAAAATCATCGAATTAGGCAATATTTTGCCGTTTTCCACGTTTTTGTGAATTTTCAGTCCATGCGTATTAATTCATATATATGCGACAAAAATGATGCAAACACATAATTGATTAAATAATAACCTTAAATACTTCATTTTCAATCAACTATTTCTTTCTCGTTAAAATACTGAGTAAGATATTAAACGGGGGAGAAGTTCTGATTTTATTGCATATATCGACGTTTCAGCCGGAATAGAGCGGTTTTCGTGTACATCTTCCATCGGTAATATAAACGGAAAATCAGGAACATTTTTTTTAATTCTAATGAAAACACATTGATTTTTATCATTTGTATTGGAAACAACATTGTCATATGTCTTTTCTTGGATCTAAATAAAACGAAACCTCACTCTATGATTTGAAGGTAAAATCCTCAAATATGGTAAAATAGTGACTTTTTCACGTTAATCATGTAGTTTGATATTACGCAAATATATTCATTTTTACCTATATTCCGATAATATTTCATGTAGTATCACGATATGTGATTTGGCCTTCAAATCTCCGAATTTCGCATAATATTGCATTTAAGCAAGTTTTCTTGCATTTTGTTTCGGACGAAAAATCATCGAATATAGCAATATTTTGACGTTTATCATCCCATTTTCCTTCATGTTATTTAAACAAAATATCATCGAATTAGGCAATATTTTGCCGTTTTCCACGTTTTTGTGAATTTTCAGTCCATGGGTATTAATTCATATATATACGATAAAAATGATGCAAACACATAATTGATTAGATAATAACCTTAAATACTTCATTTTCAATCAACTATTTCTTTCTCGTTAAAATACTGAGTAAGATATTAAACGGGGGAGAAGTTCTGATTTTATTGCATATATCGACGTTTCAGCCGGAATAGAGCGGTTTTACGTGTACATCTTCCATCGGTAATATAAACGGAAAATCAGGAACATTTTAGTTAATTCTAATGAAAACACATTGATTTTTATCATTTGTATTGGAAACAACATTGTCATATGTCTTTTCTTGGAACTAAATAATACGAAACCTCGCTCTATGATTTGAAGGTAAAATCCTCAAATATTTTAAAATAGTACCTTTTTCACGTTAATCATGTAGTTTGATATTACGCAAATATATTCATTTTTACCAATATTTCGATACTATTTCATGTAGTATCACGATATGTGATTTGGCCTTCAAATCTCAGAATTTCAAATAATATTGCATTTTAAGCAAGTTTTCTTGCATTTTGTTTCGTACGAAAAATCATAGAATTTAGCAATATTTTGACGTTTATCATCCCCTTTTCCTTTATTTGATTTAAACAAAATATCATCGAATTAGGCAATATTTTGCCGTTTTTCCACGTTTTTGTGAATTTTCAGTCTATGAGTATTAATTCATTATATATACGATAAAAATGACGCAAATACATAATTGATTAGATAATAACCTTAAATACTTCATTTTCAATCAACTATTTGTTTTTCATTAAAATACTGAGTAAGATATTGAAAAGGGGAGAAGTTCTGTTTTTATTGCATATATCGACGTTTCAGCAGGAATAGAGCGATTTTCGTGAACATCTTCCATCAGTAATATGTACGGAAAATCAGGAACATTTTAGTTAATTCTAATGAAAACACATTGTTTTTATCATTTGTATTGGAAACAACATTGTCATATGTCTTTTCTTGGATCAAAATAATACGAAACCTCGCTCTATGATTTGAAATTAAAATCCTCAAATATGGTTAAATAGTGACTTTTTTCACGTTTTTCATGTAGTTTAATATTACATAAATATATTCCTTTTTACCAATATTTCGATACTATTTCATGTAGTATCACGATATGTGATTTAGCCTTGAAATCTCAGAATTTCGCATAATATAGCATTTTAAGCAAGTTTTCTTGCATTTTGTTCCGTACGAAAAATCATCGAATTTAGCAGTATTTTGACGTTTATCATCCCCTTTTCCTTTATGTGATTTAAACAAAATATCATCGAATTAGGCAATATTTTGCCGTTTTCCACGTTTTTGTTAATTTTCAGTCCATGGGTATTAATTCATATGTATGCGATAAAAATGATGCAAACACATAATTGATTAGATAATAACCTTAAATACTTCATTTTCAATCAACTATTTCTTTCTCGTTAAAATACTGAGTAAGATATTAAACGGGGGAGAAGTTCTGATTTTATTGCATATATCGACGTTTCAGCCGGAATAGAGCGGTTTTCGTGTACATCTTCCATCGGTAATATAAACGGAAAATCAGGAAAATTTTTTTTAATTCTAATGAAAACACATTGATTTTTATCATTTGTATTGGAAACAACATTGTCATATGTCTTTTCTTGGATCTAAATAAAACGAAAGCTCACTCTATGATTTGAAGGTAAAATCCTCAAATATGGTAAAATAGTGACTTTTTCACGTTAATCATGTAGTTTGATATTACGCAAATATATTCATTTTTACCTATATTCCGATACTATTTCATGTAGTATCACGATATGTGATTTGGCCTTCAAATCTCCGAATTTCGCATAATATTGCATTTAAGCAAGTTTTCTTGCATTTTGTTTCGGACGAAAAATCATCGAATATAGCAATATTTTGACGTTTATCATCCCATTTTCCTTCATGTTATTTAAACAAAATATCATCGAATTAGGCAATATTTTGCCGTTTTCCACGTTTTTGTGAATTTTCAGTCCATGGGTATTAATTCATATATATACGATAAAAATGATGCAAACACATAATTGATTAGATAATAACCTTAAATACTTCATTTTCAATCAACTATTTGTTTCTCGTTAAAATACTGAGTAAGATATTGAAAAGGGGAGAAGTTCTGTTTTTATTGCATATATCGACGTTTCAGCCGGAATAGAGCGGTTTTACGTGTACATCTTCCATCGGTAATATAAACGGAAAATCAGGAACATTTTAGTTAATTCTAATGAAAACACATTGATTTTTATCATTTGTATTGGAAACAACATTGTCATATGTCTTTTCTTGGAACTAAATAATACGAAACCTCGCTCTATGATTTGAAGGTAAAATTCTCATATATGGTAAAATAGTGACTTTTTCACGTTAATCATGTAGTTTGATATTACGCAAATATATTCATTTTTACCAATATTTCGATACTATTTCATGTAGTATCACGATATGTGATTTGGCCTTGAAATCTCAGAATTTCGCATAATATTGCATTTTAAGCAAGTTTTCTTGCATTTTGTTTCTTACGAAAAATCATCGAATTTACCAATATTTTGACGTTTATCATCCCCTTTTCCTTCATGTGATTTAAATAAAATATCATCGAATTAGGCAATATTTTGCCGTTTTCCACGTTTTTGTGAATTTTCAGTCCATGGGTATTAATTCATATATATACGATAAAAATGATGCAAACACATAATTGATTAGATAATAACCTTAAATACTTCATTACAATCATCTATTTGTTTCTCGTTTAAATACTGAGTAAGATATTGAAAAGGGGAGAATTTCGGTTTGTATTGCATATATCGACGTTTCAGCCGGATTAGAGCGGTTTTACGTGTACATCTTCCATCGGTAATATAAACGGAAAATCAGGAACATTTTAGTTAATTCTAATGAAAACACATTGATTTTTATCATTTGTATTGGAAACAACATTGTCATATGTCTTTTCTTGGATCTAAATAATACGAAACCTCGCTCTATGATTTGTAGTTAAAATCCTCAAATATGGTTAAATAGTGACTTTTTTCACGTTTTCATGTAGTTTGATATTACGTAAATATATTCATTTTTACCAATATTTCGATACTATTTCATGTAGTATCACGATATGTGATTTGGCCTTCAAATCCCAGAATTTCACATAATATTGCATTTTAAGCAAGTTTTCTTGCATTTTGTTTCGTACGAAAAATCATAGAATTTAGCAATATTTTGACGTTTATCATCCCCTTTTCCTTTATTTGATTTAAACAAAATATCATCGAATTAGGCAATATTTTGCCGTTTTTCCACGTTTTTGTGAATTTTCAGTCTATGAGTATTAATTCATTATATATACGATAAAAATGACGCAAACACATAATTGATTAGATAATAACCTTAAATACTTCATTTTCAATCAACTATTTGTTTTTCATTAAAATACTGAGTAAGATATTGAAAAGGGGAGAAGTTCTGTTTTTATTGCATATATCGACGTTTCAGCAGGAATAGAGCGATTTTCGTGTACATCTTCCATCAGTAATATGTACGGAAAATCAGGAACATTTTAGTTAATTCTAATGAAAACACATTGTTTTTATCATTTGTATTGGAAACAACATTGTCATTTGTCTTTTCTTGGATCAAAATAATACGAAACCTCGCTCTATGATTTGAAATTAAAATCCTCAAATATGGTTAAATAGTGACTTTTTTCACGTTTTTCATGTAGTTTAATATTACATAAATATATTCCTTTTTACCAATATTTCGATACTATTTCATGTAGTATCACGATATGTGATTTGGCCTTGAAATCTCAGAATTTCGCATAATATAGCATTTTAAGCAAGTTTTCTTGCATTTTGTTCCGTACGAAAAATCATCGAATTTAGCAATATTTTGACGTTTATCATCCCCTTTTCCTTTATGTGATTTAAATAAAATATCATCGAATTAGGCAATATTTTGTCGTTTTCCACGTTTTTGTGAATTTTCAGTCCATGGGTATTAATTCATATATATACGATAAAAATGATGCAAACACATAATTGATTAGATAATAACCTTAAATACTTCATTGCAATCATCTATTTGTTTCTCGTTTAAATACTGAGTAAGATATTGAAAAGGGGAGAATTTCGGTTTGTATTGCATATATCGACGTTTCAGCCGGATTAGAGCAGTTTTACGTGTACATCTTCCATCGGTAATATAAACGGAAAATCAGGAACATTTTAGTTAATTCTAATGAAAACACATTGATTTTTATCATTTGTATTGGAAACAACTTTGTCATATGTCTTTTCTTGGATCTAAATAATACGAAACCTCGCTCTATGATTTGTAGTTAAAATCCTCAAATATGGTTAAATAGTGACTTTTTTCACGTTTTCATGTAGTTTGATATTACGTAAATATATTCATTTTTACCAATATTTCGATCCTATTTCATGTAGTATCACGATATGTGATTTGGCCTTCAAATCCCAGAATTTCACATAATATTGCATTTTAAGCAAGTTTTCTTGCATTTTGTTTCGTACGAAAAATCATAGAATTTAGCAATATTTTGACGTTTATCATCCCCTTTTCCTTTATTTGATTTAAACAAAATATCATCGAATTAGGCAATATTTTGCCGTTTTTCCACGTTTTTGTGAATTTTCAGTCTATGAGTATTAATTCATTATATATACGATAAAAATGACGCAAACACATAATTGATTAGATAATAACCTTAAATACTTCATTTTCAATCAACTATTTGTTTTTCATTAAAATACTGAGTTAGATATTGAAAAGGGGAGAAGTTCTGTTTTTATTGCATATATCGACGTTTCAGCAGGAATAGAGCGATTTTCGTGTACATCTTCCATCAGTAATATGTACGGAAAATCAGGAACATTTTAGTTAATTCTAATGAAAACACATTGTTTTTATCATTTGTATTGGAAACAACATTGTCATTTGTCTTTTCTTGGATCAAAATAATACGAAACCTCGCTCTATGATTTGAAATTAAAATCCTCAAATATGGTTAAATAGTGACTTTTTTCACGTTTTTCATGTAGTTTAATATTACATAAATATATTCCTTTTTACCAATATTTCGATACTATTTCATGTAGTATCACGATATGTGATTTGGCCTTGAAATCTCAGAATTTTGCATAATATAGCATTTTAAGCAAGTTTTCTTGCATTTTGTTCCGTACGAAAAATCATCGAATTTAGCAATATTTTGACGTTTATCATCCCCTTTTCCTTTATGTGATTTAAACAAAATATCATCGAATTAGGCAATATTTTGCCGTTTTCCACGTTTTTGTGAATTTTCAGTCCATGGGTATTAATTCATATATATGCGCAACCCATCCTCCGAATAGACAGTACGTTTTAATACTAAGTGTAATAAGTACATTTTCATACTTACGTATTTAGTACATAAATGCACTTACCGGGCTGTTCCAGTTACCGGCTGGCCTCCCTAGAATATTCTCCCCGAAACGAGGAATACGTTTTCTTTAATGTAACGGGTGTGCTGTTTTCTTTTCTTAATTTTTGCGCATACTCAGTCAATTTTGCTTATACTTTTATACTCGGCCCAAATTTTGCCTTTATAATTTAAGGTATCATGAAAATTGGCCGCTTTTGAGGCAATTAAGCATAGCAGAAGCACAGTCACTGACATTCAAAGGAAAGAAGGAATGAGATAACTATTTATATTACGATTTAAATCCTTCTAATTTTTGCTCGTTCGTCAATGAGAACTGATGCCAACGCACTGGCCAATAAACTGAATAATACTGGCCACTAAACAATAGATTGATTGATTGGTGATTGATGAAGATTAAGCCACCCAAAAGGTGGCACAGCCATGAATTGCCCGTAAGTGGATGCCCTCTCTGAGCCATTACCAGTGACAGTAGATGATACTGGAGATCTGTGGAGGTGCGATCGCACCCTGCCTGACGGGAGATGTCTCCCGTGACTAAACAATAAACTGAACCTATCATAAAGAAGAACGACGACCATTGACCGTCTAGTGCTCCAACAGAGTGTAACTGTAATTAACAATGCTCAAGTCCTGACTAGCAGTCAAATATTAATCCATCAGCCACGAAGCAGAGCGTCTCCCAATATCAACTCTAGTGCAGGGTCCTGTTGAAAAAAAAGATCCGATTTTACATAGGTTTACCGTGACAGACACTAACAATAGTAGCCTTGAAGAGGAAAGGAAATCGGCAGATTGTCGAAGGTTTGCCTAATATTTTCCAGCTATACAGTACTTTAAAAGAAAAGTTAACAGATGTTTGACTTTTATCCTTCTGTTTCACCAATATTTACCAACCATCGGGATGAATACTTATATGACACAAACTAGACATATTAGTATGAAAAAGAACTAACAATTCTCCAAATAGTAGGACGTGATTCAGTTTTCATGGATATATTCATTTTCGGGTGTTCGACTTCAGTTTGGAAATATGAAAAGGCACAGTTTGGTGCATTCAGATGATAAAGCTTTATGACATTAATTACAAATGGCATAAGAAAGAAGCAAATATTAGTTATATTTAGAACCTATAACAGAAAATAATTTAAGTAAAACAGTTGATATAAAAAGCTGTATTTAATTAAAAGTTGTTAGTTTCATCGCAATGAATGTAAACATGTGATCATTCGTTCAAAAACAATAACACACGTGATCCTACATTTTGCAGTCATCGGGAGAACAAATCCTTCATGCAAACTGCACCTACTATCAAGAAGAAGAAGATCCTAGATTTGGGCATGGTATGTAAAGTTTTCCCGGCATTTATGTAAATAATTCCTTCATATGTAATATTTTACTAATTGAAAAGAATGCAAATGTTTCATTGCTGTTTAGTTAAATAATTTTCAAAAACTTGTTGCAGTATTAAAGTTTTGCTTGTTATGTGTAGGAAGAATATATTTTACTGCATATTGGTATACACATTCTAATACGTTTTTAGTATGCAGCATGTTGTTTTTATCAATTATGTTTTTTATAATAAGCTTCCTAGAAGGTTGTAACAGATCCCATGAGCACCACACCAGAAACAAATACCTATTTGATATTCCAAGAGTACGACTTAGTTAAACTAGAAATGCTTTACAAATCAAGGGACCTCGAATGTGGCCTTCCCAATTATGTTAAAGACTGTACCTCTCCCAACCAGTTTAAGTTAAAAACTAAGTACTAGCTAATTAACTCAATGTAACCTACCTCACCCCCAAAATGTCAACCCATCTCTTCTATTTAAAACAATGCTGTTTGTTGACCAAATTGTATTTTACTTTTTTTCTGCCATGTTTCACCCCCCCATTCCCCTCCCTTTTTTTCCATTTTTGTTTTATTTTTTCTCAACACAATTTATACTTTAATCTCTTTTAGTATTAAGTTTTAGTCTTAGTGTTTTTCCTGCCCGAAACACTTTGCGTAATAGTGGCTTTAGGCATTGTATGTACTAGCTCTATCTATAAATCCATCTACTTTTGTATCTTACCTTGTATGTATGTACTTTACCTCAATAAATAATTGTATTTGTATTTGTAATAGGTAGATGATACAGAAAGCAGTACAATGTCTGTCACAAATCCTTTTACTGCGGCAGCATTAAGACCACAAGTCAGTAGAATAAATATGCCTGGAAGATCGACCCCAGCCAGCATACTAGCAGGTAAAAAAACATTTAATCAGCTTTTGACAAAATTACAAATAAAGATGTGTTATGTCATTGTGTTAGGTTAGCCTAGCTATTATTTCCAATTTGTTTTTAATTTGTATTAGTATGCAGTACTAGGCTATTGTAACAAATTGGAATGTACAACGTCCAATATTTTTTTGGCAGATTCGTTCTTGGCTCCTGAAAACTATCTTTACTTACCAGATGTACCAAGAATAACTCCAGACAATAATGATGGTATTGTTTATAAAATCATTTGATTATGGCCTTTATAATACATTAATATCAAAGTTTACAACCTTGTGTAATACAGTAAGTCTTTGTTTTAACAATAACAACAGAATTTTTTTTCTTTGCTCAGCATAATTGGCTTGAAATCCATCATCCCATTATAATTTCTATCACTTTGATTATTGGTTTAGACAATTACATCAAAACATTTAATGTAGCTTCTCTTGCTACAGTTATAATGTATCCTATTGAGAATGTATATTTTTTTAACAGAAGGTCTCCAGACACTAGCAATTTTAGCTAAAGAGAACCTTCATCGTGAATATTTTAAAATAAAATCGGCTCTCCAGAAAAAATGTGAATATATGAAGCGAAGTTTAAATATTGAGGACCTAAATTATCTGAAGCCTTCAAACAAGAAAGGAAAAGGAGAAAATTACTGCAGGATTATTGAAATCAATCAAACACAACGTTCAAACTTATCAGAAGGTAATTTTTTATTTAGTTATTTATTCCATGACCCATGTTTGTGTGTTCCTATATCATAGTATAATGATAGGTTTAATTGCTAGTGTAGATTTCATTTTGCCTCAGACTTAAAATTATTGAGGTTTTTGGTGTTTTATTATTCAAAATTTGTTTATAGATAATCCAAGGTTATAGTCAACTTCTCCTTTGAAAACAGATATTTACCTGAATGCCACAAACTCTAGTAGCCTAGAAGAGTACAGGAAGCCCGCGGCTTGTCGAAATTCCCCCCATTTGCCTTTATGATCTTTTTTTGGGTATATTTAGAAATTCAGCACAGTTTTGGCAGTTACAGCTCTGGTGGGTAGGCAGTTCCATGTGTTAATAACCCTCTGGGGCAAAAATAATTTCCTGTTGTCAGCCCTACATTTTGGTTTGTTGAACTTGAAACCGTTGCTCTTTGTTTGTATTACTTCTGAACCAAACTAGCCAAACTTTTTTTGATAATGTCATTGACTGCTTCATATCTGGCAATCTTTCCCTGTGTCTTATGACAGATTAGGCCATGGCTGCCATATTGGTCTGCCCTTGCATAGCCGCAAATACACCGGTGTTCGGTGGAGATAGGGGCAGCGATGGTCATAGACAGCAAAAAAATGTAGATAGTTTACAAATTAAAAGTAGATAAAGTGTTGTGGAATTACCATACTTAAAGGTTGATTTTCTGCCAAACAGCCCTTCTGCCTGCTTCTCTTTCACCTCCACACATTCAAAGTTCTGACTTCTCAACTAGTGTACCAACATATACTCAAACATATTTACCAGCTGCAGAACAAACACCAAAATCATTGAATTCTGGTACGTCCCTATTTGAACTATGTAATGTTATATAATCTTAGTACCTAGTATCTACTATATATATATATATATATATATATCATAGTCTAACTAACACATTACTGAAAGCTGTCAGTTGTTCTAGATGCTTATATAATATGTATAAAATACACTTTTATTTATTACATCTATTTGCTCTTGAAGATTTTCCCGACTAATTTAGAATCCCATATTTCAAAGTACTTGCTGCAGAACTGGAGGAAATTTATGAATCTCAAGCAAGCATTTCTGATTGGCAAAAAAGAAGAAAAAATAGTGAGGTTAAATGGGGAGAACGTAGGTCAATGCTGTTTAGCTGGACATTGTCAAAGTTGGGTGTTCCAGATAAAGGTAAATAACATCTTTAGTGTGTAATTATGGATAAATTTCAATGTAATTATGAAATGCATGATTAATGTCAATCTCTGAATACACTTAGATGTTTCTCATTTTTAAACTTGGTATACAATATTTCTAAATCCAATATTACCATTCAAAGTACATAATTACATTATTTTTTGGAAAACCAGGCAAATGTTGTGTACAATGTAGAAGTTGTGAGGCAAGCATAAAATGTGAAGACTGCTTTCATTTTTTGTGTCATAAATGTGATCAGCAGCAGCATTTTGTAATGCCTTTCCACCAGCGATTCTGCTGGAAAAATGGGTTCTTCGAGGATTTAGACCCAACACAAACTGTGTGTTCAGATGGGAATGTCATTCACTGGAGTAAGTAATGTACCTGTAGTCTGTTTCTTATACTCTCATTTCTATCCTGAACCAAGCAGTGTTTTAAAATTTTATTTAGTTCATGTAATTTTTTTAGTAGTTTTTGTATTGGTCATTTTCCTCATTAATTATTGATTACCTCATTAATTACAGATTTTTAGTTAAATAAATGAATTTTTATTTGTTATTAAATATAAATCTTTCATGTAACTCCAGTTAATGCTAAAAAAATTATTAGTAATTTAAAATGAAATGATTGAAACATGTATTTATTTTGCTGCATAGCTGATCTTGTAAATTTAATTGTTACCAGAGCCTGTTGTACCAGCACATCCACCTAATTCCTGCCCAAACTGCAGTGAGAGCAAGTTCACAACTTTAAGCTCCAATAATTTGTGCATCTTTGTAACTTTAAGTGGTAGGTTACTTTAAGAAACATTTATTTGATACTAGTATTGGTAGCTGGCATTGCTCAGGTGACCGAGGCTACAGTCTTCATCAATATAACCATTTATACTTCACTCTCTTTACCACTGTATCTTCACTTATGAAGACGTATTTATATCACATACGTATTTATAACCATACAGAGACTTGTTTATGGGTTGGTTTACACATATATTGATAGCCACACTTGAATCCCTTGCCAAATAAAATTGTTTTACTTCAATTTTTTTTATTTTTTTGTGGGGGGCAGGAAGGTATGATCTGTATACCCCAATATTTAGGTGCAAGTGCGGATATGTAGATCAAGAACTTGGGAAAGCCATGCACCAGTCTGGTTTTTATTCAACTGGAAGAAATAGTAGCACTTTCTACAGCATAAATCTATTGGATTCCTGGCATTTTCTCAAGAGAAGCAGCCCTGGAACTTCTCTTCAGGCATTAGTTAGTGCACTGGAATTATTTGGTGCTTCTCGAGGGCGTGTAAGTTTTCATACCATTACTGTTTTAATAGTGCAAGTATTAAATTGGTGTATAAACTTAAAAACTAAGTTTGTTATTAAGCAAATGCAGTGTCATTATTTAAGAAATAGGGTTAAATATTATTAAATTAATAAATAGCATGAATATTCTAAATATATATTTTATATATGTCTAATATCATAAGAAATGGAAATGGATTACCAATCTTTAACAATTTCTCTTTTTATGTAATGCTCATGTAAGTATATTTTCATTTCCTGCAGGTATTTATAGTCTGTTGTTTAACATGGCACTTTTTGATAATTACTTACACACATTTTACATCTTAGCATGGTCCCATCAATTTTGAAACAACAAAAAGAGTCTTCTTTGAATGGCGTTTCCATCAGTATGAACTTGGGAGAATAAAAGGAGAATTTGACAAGGGGTGCCCTGCATGTGATACAACACCTGTGGCTGTACATATTGATGGCAACAAGAAACTGTATTGTTACAACAAAGTTGGGAGGTAAATATTCAAGTTAAAATATTTAATGCTGCTCATTATTGTTAAGGTATAATGTAAGGTGTAGTAATATGTTTGTAGTACTATAAACACAGCACTGTATAATATTTATATAGTGTCATGCAACTTTTAATCAGAATTTTTTTAATTGTTAACTGATTACACCTTTATTACTTGCCTTTCAACTTCAGTTGAATTTTTTTATTTGGACCTAGGCTTTACTAATTAAAAAATATTTATTTCACTATATACATTCATTTAGAATAGGAGGGATTATGATGTGAATGCCAGCTTGGGTAGTTGAATTAGTTTTAAGTGAAATGATGTTTAACTGTCATCAAAATGTCTCACACTATGAACATTCATTAATTTAATATCATTCCAGAGGGACCAGAAACTCATATTATTCTGGTGGTATCTTCGCTTGTGGCAAAGAAGTTCAAGATCACGTTTCCACTATTCAGAACCTTAAAACTCAAGTAAGAATATTTTTACATCTGTTCGAAAGCCTAAAAATAGATTTTTAAATAGAAACCTAAGACCTAATACCAGGTTTTTACCCATACAATATTTGAAGAGTACCTTTATATATTAGCTTGAGACATTATCAATAATGTATATTAATTGGACGGTTCCTAACTATATCATGTTAAAAAAAATCTATAAAATATATGGAATGCATATTGAATGATGAAAAATATTACATAAAAAAAAATTACATTTATATATGACTAATATATATATATGTATATATATGTGTATATATATATATATATATATATATATATATATATATATATATATATATATATATATATATATATATATATATGTATATATATATGAGTTTTCAGTTGCATATTGTCCTGGGGACCATTCAGGCTTGTTCGCATATATATATATATATATATATATATATATATATATATATATATATATATATATATATATATATATATATATATATATATATATATATATATATATATATATGTATATATATATATATATATATATATATATATGTATATATATATATATATATATATATATATATATATATATATATATATATATATATATATATATATATATATATATATATAATTTTACTTTTGTCCAACAGAGTAGCCATATGTGTGGAGTGTCGACATTGAAAGCTGACAAAAATAAAGCTGTTTCATTTAGAAGTTTGGATGAAACTGGCATGAGCATGGCTTCCTGTCGACATGGAATTATTCTTGCTGCATTAAATATGTATCAGGGAGAGCTCTACAGTTATGCCCACTATTTGCAAATGAACCGTTTACAAAATGTGTCCTTCATATGCCAGGATATCATCTGTAAATACTGGCCATGGGCCTTAAAGATTTCATCAAGAGAACAGAAGTTCTCACTTAGGCAAGGAAAGCCTTTTTTAGGAGTCCTACATGCCAAAGGACATTCTTGGTATTGTCAGGTAAATAATCAAATACTGTAATAATATTTTGACTTCGTTTTACTGTAAGTTGGAAAATATAATTTCTTTTAAACACTTATATGTAAGGATTTATCTATGTTAAATGCAAATTGTTAATACAGTAGGTAGTTTTTAACAAACGTTATGCTATTATGTCAAAGGTTTTGTATGGAGGGCGGTGGCAACAAGGAAGTGGCCTGACATCTGGGGAGGAGGCAGAGCAAGTATTTTCCTACCTTTCAAGATATAACAACAATACTAAGAACATGCTTAAAGCTGGTATGTGTTAATTTTTGTTTAATCTAGCTCTAAATTTTGTACCTTTCAATCAAATCAGTACAATGGTAATATTTGATGGTTATATATATCCAGATAATGTTATAAGATAATATAAGAATATAGGAAATTGCAGAAAGGCATTTTGGCTCATATAAAGTAGCATTATACTCATATGCAACCAACATATACATGCATAATCCTTGTTTGAAAAATCAAGTTGTCCCTGTTTTTATGCTTTCTTTCACATCCTGATATTTTTAATCTTATTACTCTACCACTATTTTTGAGTTCTTTGTTTCCTCTGAAATAACAATTAATTCATTCCACTTAAGACAGCATCAATATCATCATCCTTTTACTTTCCAATCAGTATTTTGAGACACACAGTATTAAAATGTCAATGAATAACTAAATTTATTTCCACAGAGAGTACAGAAGAACTGACAGAGGGGGCACTCTTTTGGAATCACAGAAAAATTAATGGAATGCCTCGGGCATTAGTTGCCAGATTCAGAAAGGTATTAACATATGAATTGTTCTATACAATGAAAATATAGAATTATATATAAATATACAATTGTTCTATACAATGAATCAAGTGTATATACATGTTTTTATTTATCTTTAATCTTATTATAAGATACTAATGGTATTTTCTTCTCATAGACAAAGTAAAATTGGATAAAAACCCACTTGTGTATTTGGGAAATTTATGTAAAGAATTACACCAAGTCTTTCACACACTCCTTGGTGCTTTGTCAAGGTCTGAATCTGAAAAACACATACTCAGACCTTGACAAAGCACTAAGGATAGTTCAAAAGACTTCGTTTAACTCTGAACATAAATTTTACAATAAATATGATGGCATTTATTTTTAAATAGGCCACAGAGACAGCTGCAGCAGTTTCAAATGAGATTCACAGGCTTAATGTCCCAGAATCTGTTATTGAGAAATGGAGATCAGAATTACTGATCATTGCAAGATCCTTAAATAACAGATCCTCTGCCAATAACATTGAGCATACGATCGAGGCATATGGAGAGAATATAAGGCATCGCAAAAATCAGATTACCACTTATGCAGGTAGACATTAATTGCTTTTTTGTTTGTTCACTGAAACCTAAACATTAATACAGTACACAGTTGTTAAATTAGTTTTTCTATGTAAAATACTATTGGTGCAAATCAAATATTTGATAACAACCTGAAACTTTACAGTTTCATCTAAAATGAGAGCTGTATTGAGAAACAAAAATGAAGTTGAGAAAAAAAAACTACGAGATCTCATAAAAATCTACAATCAGAACCATCCGGATTTGTCTGAAGCAGATGTTTTAACAGGCATCCTTCCATGGCACAATTTATTGCTTCATCAAAACACAAGTGGTATTTACACAAGATCTAATGATTCATTAGTTTTCTCAGCATTTTCAAATATTTATATATTATTTGTATTAATATTACTTTTATATATGGAAAGACTGCAATACCATTAAATTGAGTTTGTTTTCTAAAGGTAAATTTTATAGATACAATTTTTAATGATGTTTAATTCACAAATGATTCCCATTATTATAATTTGTCAATCACATACTGTATTTTCATTTTGCATTATAGTGTCCCTGACTGAAAAAAGAAGTGCAATGGAAAAGTTTGAGCTCCAGAAGAGATGTAGAGAGGAGGAATCACTCACCATTCAAGAAATGATAACATGGTTACAGTACTACAAAAAGAAAAGGGACAAACTATCCGAGTATATTCAAGAATTACAATGTGATTCTTTCCCTTCATGTCTCTGCAAGGTAAGAAATTCAAAATACTTTTTGCAATTTAGATCTTCAAAACACTCAACTCACTTAAATGTGTTCAATTAGTCAGAGTAATATTGCCATCACCTTTCACATTTAAACTATGAAACATTTAAATTTTCAAGAGTGGTACTGTGGAGAATATGGCTTTTATTATTATTTGTATCCTTTTGTTTTACTTAATCTATACTTTTATATATTTGCATTATGTACAACTAAATAGGTACAGTATATATTTGACTCTTAAGATGTTTTAAATATTATATTCCAGGATTCTAACACGTACACCATTGAAAACCCAATTCTGTCAGAAGAAGAGAAACGTGGATTATTGGCTCTTCTCAAGCAGGGTCAAAAGCAATGTGCTGACAAGCTTACTGAAGCCAAACATTTATTTAGTTCCTACCAGCCAAATGAGGTCTATGAGCCTTTCTTGGAGCTCTTAGAAAGTGATGAAGATGAAGACATGTATTTACAAAATGAATAGATACAAATGAACAAATCCACAAGGGCCATGATGAGGGTTCGAACCTATGTCCGAGAGGATCCCACACGAGCCTTAATGGACTTTGTTACGACATGGCAAAAGAATTCCAACCGGGAGTTCAACTGACCTCAATCGTAGATTTAAGGCATCACGCTATTGTGATTTCTGTGTTTAACAAATAGATACAAGATAGGCTTTTAAATTTTTAAATTTCTACTTACTTACTTTTGTCCTGTTGCTTGGTTACATGAATTGACCACACAAATTATGTTGCTTAGTTACAGAGATTCTTATAACTACATGAATTTTGTTGTTCATTTATAAGCCCATTATGTGCCTCTAAAAATTTCCACTACCACTCACAGGATAGGTATGTTGTGCATAATAAATAAACTAAAGTAATATTTTATATGCATATACTTTTGTCTTTTAATACAATAAAACTGGATTATATTAAAATATTTTCCTCATGCTGTGTTTTTCTCAACCCTCTGAAACTATCACTGGAAAAAAAAAAGTGGTAGCCAAGAGGAGGATTCGAACCCCTCACTTGGTACTCTCAAGCTAGCACTGTAGACCACCATGCAACTACTTTGTGAAAATTAATGCCACCTGGGATACCACTGAATCCTCTGATTAAATCCAATTCTCAATGATACATCACATCAATATGATTTCATAATACAAAGGCATGCATACTCTCAATATAAAATACCTTAAACACTCGAGTGTTGTGTATTGATGTGTGATTTAAAAGTTGAGTTGGTATGGAGGACAAGTACTGGGCTTTATTGTTTGGGATGGTAAAAAATCAAGTCAAAATGTTTATTCAGGTAAATGTACATACATAGATGAGTTACAAACATAATGTTGGATTTATAGATAGAGCTAGTGCATACAATACCTAAACCCATTAATGTGCACAGCGTTTCGGGCAAGGTTTGGGTGTCACATTTCATGATTGCTTGAGAGGGGAAGGAAAGAGAGAGAAATGGGGAGATGGAGGCAACGGGTATTTGAGGCTGAAATACGCAGAATAGAAAGCTTTCAATAGAAATAGCAGCAGTAAAAATTCGTCCTGAAGTGTCATAAAGGACAGGGGTCGTAAGAAGACTTTGAAAAGACTGCCTACATATATCATCAGGACTTCCAACCATTCGCCGTGCTGGAGGACGAATGAACGTCGTCATTCCTTCATTTTCTAGTGTGTGGATTGGTCAACATAAGGGAGGAATCCTGATTATATGTGGCATATTTAGTCGAGCATACAGACGTATGTAGGTGAAACCTTGCTGAACAATGGTGTGAGTTGAGCGCACTGAGAGTCGGTACAGTATCTCGCAAGTGTGTTCTAGACCACACTTGAAAGTAGATTAGTTAATATTTGCTATTCTGCTGCTTATATGCTCTTGGCAACAAAGTAAGGTGTAGTAGAGGGGATAGTAGTAATAATAAGAACTGCAGAGGGCCTATTGGCCCATACGAAGCAGCTCCTATTATAACCACCGAATG
Source organism: Procambarus clarkii (assembly GCF_040958095.1). Lineage (NCBI taxonomy): Eukaryota > Metazoa > Arthropoda > Malacostraca > Decapoda > Cambaridae > Procambarus > Procambarus clarkii. The sequence continues at coordinate 1,712,389 of NC_091234.1, read as the reverse complement.
AGAAGGAGATAGTAATAAGAATAAGAAGAGGATAGCAAGGGAGCGTAGGAGCAGACAATGAACAGAAAAAGGGAGAAGAGAGAAAGTTATGTTCTGGTCTTGTGCTTACACTCATGGTGGGTAGAGTAAATAGTTTCGTGATTTGGGTGTTCATGGCAGGTTGTTCTATTCTTATGTGAATTGCTTCAAGAATTCTGGGGATACTGTTTCACAGTCTTTATGAGGGGTGTCCAGCTGCTGGACACCTTTGTTGACCAGGAGAGTGGCTGTGTTGATGGCTTCAGGGTGGCCACTGCATGATTCAGGAACTCTTAAAGCTCTTCTAAGGTCATTGCTTGCTTCACATTCCAGAAGATAGTGAAGTAATGGCTTTTCTGTGACAGTTTGACAGAAGATGCACTCTCTCTGTCGGGGTTCACCAATCTCCCAGTTGCATCTGTAACCTAGACGTAGTCTATATAGCCTAACTGCTATTTCCCTGTGGATTCCTTTTGGGATATTTAACCTTTCTAATTTGGTTGCCTGAAGATACCATGTTGCAGATGGCGAACCTTCAGCTATTCTCTGGTGCAGGTAGGCTTTGTTGAGATGTGAGAGTTTTTTGGTGATGATGTTTTTTATGTTCTCTAGGCTGGGTTGAATTGTTTTATGTATCACTGGATGATGAGTTGCCAATTTAGCAATTTCATCAGCTTTTTCATTTAATGGGATTCCAATATGGGATGGGATCCAGTTTAAAGTTATGTTGAGTCCTTTGCCTTTAGCGACTGCTCCAAGATACAAAATGGTGGTAATTATTTCCACATTATCTTTCCACTGTTTTTGTCCTAGTATTTGAAGTGCAGCTTTTGAGTCTGTGTGTATGATTGCATTTTGAGTGTTTTGTGCAATCACATATGCAAATGCCTGTTGTATGGCAAACAGCTCAGTTTGGGTTGATGATACTAGTGATATAAATGATATAAATTCATTAGCTAACCTCTTCCTCTCCAAAACTCTAAGCCTCTACAACCTTCATTGTCCCCTTCTTACCAAGCAAGTAACTGACAAAAGATTAAACAATCCATGGCTCACAAGTGGCATTCTCAACTCAATCAACAAGAAACATGAATATGAAAAGAAAGTTAGGATTGGCCTAGTTTCAAAGGAAGTAGCTAAAAGGTACTCATCAATGCTTACCAGTATCATAAGAAAGGCAAAACTTGCATATTATGTGAATAAATTCAATGAAGCAAAAGGCAACATGAAAAGTGTGATAGATTTGTGAGTGCAGGTGCGGTATAATCGATCACTGATCTGACTGCCTGTACATAGTATGTGCGAAGGACTTGCAGATTGGCTCTTCCAGAAAGGGAGGTTAGCGACCTGAGGATTGCCGTCCAGGCCGCAGTTCGCTCTCTCAAGTAAGTGACCTCAGCATTAAAATTCATGTGTGTGTCCAGGATGATTCCTAGATACTGATAGGTGTCGACCCATTCTATATATTGGTTGACCCTGTACTGTGAGTTGGATGTTGGGCTTCGCTATTTTTATGGGCATGGCCTTTGACTTTGAGGGGTTGAGTTTGATCCCAATGTAAGCGTTGCATACATGTACACTTGCCCCCACGAAGGATGTAACCTTCAATGTAAGTACATAGGTATGCCGTCGACCAAGCTGACGAGGCGTTTGACGTACCATCTTCAATCCGGTGCCCCTAGGAATCACATGAGACAAGCCCATGACATTACTCTAACAAGAGGAATGTTGAACAAGAATACCTGCATAATAGACAAAACCCAAGATGCAAGAAGATTACAAATTCTTGAGGCAATTCACATAAGAATAGAGCGACCTACCATGAACACCTAAATCACGGAACTATTTACTCTACCCACCAAGAGAGTAAGGACAAGACAAGAACATATCGATGCCAACACAGAAGACAATGTCCAACATAATAGACCAATTACACTGGATTAATCTTTGTGTTTAGATAGGAGCTGCCTCGTATGGGCCAATAAGCCTTCTGCAGTTACCTCTATGTTTCACCTCACATTTATCCCTTAGGTATCCCCCCATGTTTTCACCTTTATTGTATTATCACCTGACCCAGTGCAGGTATAAAATCAACTAGTATTGTAAGATCTGTTCACTTGAGAATGAACCATGGAGGTTCGAAACGTTGTGCAAATTATATAAATAAGTGTAATACACTCTATAGTAAATCACTTCTTTTCTTCACCTTAAAAGTACGAAAATGAGTTTTGGAGAACTCCTATTTCAATTACCCCTGATGCTAAGAAAATAGTTAGAGGGATAGAGCTAAGAAAATAGTTAGAGGGATAGAAGCCCTAAACCAGAAAATAATAAATACAGAATATGCGGTCATATTCAATGAAACACACACACACACACACACACACACACACACACACACACATATATATATATATATATATATATATATATATATATATATATATATATATATATATATATATATATATATATATATATATATATATATAATTAGTATTAAGCTTGTCATTTATTAAGTTTATCATGCCCGAAACGCTTTGCGTAATAGTGGCTTTAGGCATTGTATGTACTAGCTCTACCTATAAGTCAACCAATCCTTGTAAAAATTTATTGTATGTATGTACCTTACCTAAATAAAATTGTATTGTATTGTATTGTATATATATATATATATATATATATATATATATATATATATATATATATATATATATATATATATATATATATATATATATAAATAAATAAATATATATATATATATATATATAAATATAAATATATATATATATATATATATATATATATATATATATATATATATATATATATATATAAACTTGTTATATGGCAAATAAATAATTATTATTTCATTCTTGGGGTCATGAATGCTGGTGTGTGTTTACAGCACATGGTAGCGGTGTGCGTCTATGGGTGCCAATAAGTCTGAGAGCAGTGGCCCTCTTCCATTGTTATTCAACAATTTTGAGATCCATTGGCACTATTGGTCATGGCCCAGCCAACAACTTCAAAAGGTAACAATTATAACATCAAACTTTATTTAGAAGGTTTTAATTTAGTATGAATTTGCAGTGTTCCACATACAAACAGTTTAGTTTAGTTCATTTATTATGCACCCCATACCAATCTTGTGGGCGGTAGTGGAAAGGGTTACAGAGTCACATATAATGGGCTCAGGGTCTGAACCCCACAATTCATTTAGCTAAGCAAGTTACAATCTTGATGAGCTAGTTACAAAACATCATTAGATATACCGATAAATTAGTCCTCAGGCAGACTCAGGGACTAAAACCCATAATTCATTTATCTCTGCAAGTTAGTATTAATGAGGTAGGTTCAAAATTAAATGCACATTGTCACGTCAACAATAGGCTAGAGACTGATCGCAAGTACAGTTTCTCAATTAAGCAACATATATATGGAGAGTTAAGGCTACTTCTAGGAAACAAAATATTTTAATATGAAGTATTTCATTGTAGGTTTGAAAGGAAAATTCCTAATGAGATGCACAGAATGCCAGGAATGTGTTCATGTGCGGTCTACAAAATGCCAGAGATGTGGGTACAACTTTAAAGCTCGTCGGATGGAAAGCAAAAAAAAAATGGAAGAATCTCTCCTCCTTATTGGAAAGAAGGTAGCAGAACGAAACAACATCTCCCGGGCTTACAGAGCCATTGAGAAGCAGGTAAAACTGTTGTTTCCTGAATATATTATATTGAATTCACTTATATTAAATAATATATATGTATATATATAAATGGAATGCACTAGGAAGTGATGTGGTGGAGGCTGACTCCATACACAGTTTCAAATGTAGATATGATAGAGCCCAGTAGGCTCAGGAATCTGTACACCAGTTGATTGACAGTTGAGAGGCGGGACCAAAGAGCCAAAGCTCAACCCCCGCAAGCACAATTAGGTGAGTACACACACACACACACATACATGCAGTGGGAGTTTGAAGCACTAGGTAGGTAGGTAAATGAGGATGAAATTAGGTATTTTTGGGTTTTACTTTTGAATAAGGCAGAAAACTGAACATGATTAAGATAGCTGCAAAAGGCTTATTATATATATATATATAGATATATATATATATATATATATATATATATATATATATATATATATATATATAGATATATATATATATATATATATATATATATATATATATATATATATATATATATATATATATATATATATATATATATATACATACATACATACATACATACATACATACATATATACATACATACATACATACATACATACATACATACATACATACATACATACATACACACACACACACACACACACACACACACACATATACAATCCTGCTGTCTGGGTAACAGCTTCTCCCCCGAATCAACTTACCCTGGCTTTGCGCCCTGGTGAGGCCACTCCTGACCAGGCTGACACCAGAGCACAACTCCATAGTCTCCCGAGACCGATGGATGCCTACTATATATAAAACACCTGTTTCCTATCCTACATTGTGGCTTGGTGATCTTTAAATATTTGCTCCTGGTTTGTTACATCTGGCCCTCTTAAAGAAGTAATGTAGATATATATCCTCCAAAGTGTTAGGAAATTTGAGTATGAGAATCCCCCAGTGTTGATCTTTCTCAAAAGAGATATGTCTTTATGAAGACGAGATCGTCATGAGGCCTTTTGTTCATTAGGATTTTACCCTTTCTTTTCAGATGGCAAAAATGCGTGGTGCTGGGTATGAAACCGTGTTCATCTATTACAAAAAAGGACTCCATAAAGCTACTCAAGGCATTTTGCCAGCAGATTGCCTAACAGCAGCAGACTGTAAATCAATAAGCAATATCTTCCATTTGTGTAAGTACTGTATTGAATATACTAATGCAATATTATATAATATAATTTAATATAATATAATTGCATATACTAATGTAATATATTTTAATATAATGTAATAAAAATAATGCATAGACCTTAATGCAATAAATAAAATAACCCTCTAGGATTTGTCTTTGCTCTTCTTATTTTTGAAATATTTATTTATTTATTTATTTATTTATTTATTTATTTATTTATTTATGCATATACAAGAATGTACATAAGGAATGTGAGGATACAAATATGGTAATTACAGTCTTGTAAAGCCACTAGCACGCGCAGCGTTTCGGGCAGGTCCTTAATCTAAGAAAATTTTAAGGAGGTAAATACTTGAAAAATTTATAGACAAAAAAATGATAACAGATTACATGGAATGAAAAAAAAAGATGAGAGAAAATTATAGGTACAGTATATTAAAGCACATAGGTAGCTATGATTGATTGCAATGACAGCTTAAAATGGTAGTTGACAACAAATTGGTAGGCACAATACAGCAGAAACAATATAAGATTGATTGCAATGACAGCTTGAATGGTAGTTGACAAAAATTGGTAGTCACAATACAGCATATGGCTAGCACATAAAAGAAGACAGCAATGAACACAATGATAAGGTTGTTTGATATTACATAAAAATTAGGAGATTGGGTAACACTAGGTACAGAGCAAATTTAAAGCTTAGTGTAGGAAACTAAATAGATGAAGTTAGGTACTTTTTGGTTTTGCTTTTAAATAAGGCAAAAGTTTTACAGTTTTTCAATTCACTAGGGAGTGAGTTCCATAGACTAGGTCCTTTAATTTGCATAGAGTGTTTACACAGATTAAGTTTGACCCTGGGGATATCAAAGAGATATTTATTTCTGGTGTGGTGATAATGGGTCCTATTACATCTGTCCAGGGAGAGTTTCAGAGCATGGTTTGCATTTAAGAACAGGGTTTTGTAAATGTAGTTGACACAAGAGAATGTGTGGAGGGAGTTAATATTTAGCAAGTTTAGGGATTTAAACAAGGGAGCTGAGTGTTGTCTGAAAGCAGAGTTAGATATTATTCTGATAGCAGATTTTTGCTGTGTGATGATGGGCTTAAGGTGGTTTGCAGTGGTAGACCCCCATGCACAGATACCATAATTAAGATAGGGGTAGATTAGTGCATAATATAGTGAGAGGAGAGCAGAGTTAGGAACATAATATCTGATTTTGGAGAGTATACCAACTGTCTTAGAGACTTTCTTAGTTATGTGTTGAATGTGGGTGCTGAAGTTGAGTCTCTTGTCTAGGAATAGGCCAAGAAACTTGCCATCATTTTTATTACTGATGTTAATGTTGTCTATCTGTAGCTGAATTGCACTTGATGATTTGCTTCCAAATAAGATGTAGTAAGTCTTTTCGATGTTTAATGTTAGTTGGTTCGTTGACATCCATAAGTGGACTTTTTTTAATTCATTATTCACAACATTATTTAGTGTAATATGAAGTATATATTATATGGATATATGGATATATATGGATCATATATATCATATATATATCATATATATATGGATCATATATATGGATATGAAGTTCATAGTTTTGCTTTCCTTTCCTTTCACATTTCATGTTTAACTTTTCTGACTAGTTGGACAAAATATTATGCATACAAGGTTCTTAACCACATTGTTATACATTTGGGGTCACTATTATCTGAACTGATAAACTTATATTATATACTATATTACTGTTCTATGCTAAAAATAAGTTTAAATGTTAAATATTGAATATAAAAGCAATTCCTTTTTACCTTGCCTGTTGCCAGATTCACATCCCAATACATGATAAGCACACCTCCCATGAAAGGTATATTGCCAACATATTTTTGCTGATAATTTAATAATTAAATTATAATAGAAATTTTTATTTTCAGATCGCAAGAGGAAGTTGGAGGCTGCAGAATTAAACCAACTCACAGTTGAACATAATGATTCTGTGACACCATTGACTAGAGGTCAGTAAAATAAATAAATAAATAAATAAATAAATATATATATATATATATATATATATATATATATATATATATATATATATATATATATATATATATATATATATACATATACATATACATATACATATACACACACACACACACACACACACACACAAAGACAAAGTTGAACTTCATATTTCAAAAATAAGAAAAGACAAAGACAAAGTTAGAGAAGATTCAGGGGTATACCACCAGGCTCGTCCCGGAACTGAGAGGATTGAGCTACGAGGAAAGGCTAAAGGAGCTGAACCTCATATCCCTGGAAAACAGAAGAGTAAGGGGAGACATGATAACCACCTACAAAATTCTCAGGGGAATTGACAGGGTGGACAAAGACAAACTCTTCAGCACAGGTGGGACACGAACAAGGGGACACAGGTGGAAACTTAGTACCCAGATGAGTCGCAGAGACGTTAGAAAGAATTTTTTCAGTGTCAGAGTAGTTAATAAATGGAATGCACTAGGAAGTGATGTGGTGGAGGCTGACTCCATACACAGTTTCAAATGTAGATATGATAGAGCTCAGTAGGCTCAGGAATCTGTACACCAGTTGATTGACAGTTGAGAGGCGGGACCAAAGAGCCAAAGCTCAACCCCCGCAAGCACAATTAGGTGAGTACACACACACACACACATACAGTGGGAGTTTGAAGCACTAGGTAGGTAGGTAAATGAGGATGAAATTAGTTTTTTTGGGGTTTTACTTTTGAATAAGGCAGAAAACTGAACATGATTAAGATAGCTGCAGAAGGCTTATTAACCAATATGAGGCAGCTCCTATTTATATCCACCCAATCTCATTCATATATATGTCTAACCAACTCTTTAAATACTCAAGGGGTCCTACTTTTGTTACGTGGTAATTCTTTCAAGTTCAAGTAAGTTTATTGAGACAAGAAAAAAAATACATCTCAATGTGATAGAGTAGCTTAGGCTATTTCTACACCCCTCCACTTCAAGTCCCTCAAGGGGCGCACAAATTCATTGAGTACAAATACACAAATCACAATACAGTACATGTATCCCATTTAAAATTGCAGGTTAATATAGTAAGCAAAGCATATTTGCATTTGCATATATAGCATATCAATTTGAAGAATTTCTGTTAGTAATTTGTAAGTGGTGATCATATTACCTCTATTTCTTCTATCTTCTACTGATGGCATGTTAAACGACTCTAGTGTCGCCTCGTAACTCTTTGTTTTTCAGTTCCAGGAGCCATGTTTTTCTGCATACCGTTGCACCTTTTCAAGTTTATTTATGTGCTTCTTGAGATTTGGGTACCATTCAACTGCTGCATGTTCCAGTTTTGGTCTCACAAAAGTCATGAACATTTTCTTTAGTCTTTCACCATCCTTATAATTAAAAGCAAGTCTGAAGTTGTAAAGTAATGCACAAGCTCCTCTTACTATGTGAGAGGAGCTTTTTGTTCCTCTGGCAGTAGCTTACTATCTAAAACCACCCTTACCTTTATAAGTGTTTCCGGGGCTTAGCCTTCCCATGGTCGTCGACCAGGCCTTCTTGTTGCTGGACTGGTCAACAAGGCTGTTTGACGCGGCTGCTCGTAGCCTGACGAATGAATCACAGCCTGGTTGATCAGGTATTCTTTGGAGGGTCAGCTAGTTATGCCCCTTGTGTGTAGTGTACAGCATGTTGTGTGGGACTGTCAAAAGCTTTTTTAGGTTTAGATAGACAGTAAATCCAACAACCTTTTCTTGTAATATATCTGTGACTCTATCATGAAAACTAAGTATATTTGTTTCACTTCATCTTCCTGTTAGAAAACAATACTGTGTCCAATATTATGTTATGACTCCAGGTGTTCTAGGTACTGCATATCAAACATTTAATACCTTCCTCCCTTGGGAAAGTGTGTGTTTGCCATACTAGATACTTTGTATAGCAGAAAACACTGACCTTATTATTGGCCAGTGTTTATAGAGCAAAAAGTAATGGTTCATAGTTGATCAGCCGGCTTCAACATTGGAGCCCTTCTTCCTGATGCTTGCAGTTAAATTTTTAGTTATAGATGTGAGCGAATTATAACATGGAATTTTCTCATTTTTAATTATAAGTTTATTATATATTTTTTCCATTATTATTATTATTATTATTAATATATATTCTATCTTTTCTAGATTCTAATGGCATTGGATCTGCTAATGACAAGACAACAGACATGGAAGAATCTGGAATACAGCAGCTAGATGATGATTCATCAACCCCAGATATGGGGGAGGAGGAGAAACCCCCAAAATTCAGGAAAATTTGTGATTTTCCAGGATTTAAAAAAAAAAAACATTGCCAGCCAGGCTTAAATAATTATAAATGTCAGTCAGGGTAAAGTAATTAATGAAGTCAGGATATCCTTTTATTAAGTTTCTATAAAAACCTCTCTTAGCAAGTGTTTGCCTGTACCATGAAAAAGTAATAAAGTAAAACCACTAATTAATGCTAATGCTCTGTGTTTTGATTAATATTCCTTTTACTTAAAGAATTAGGCAAAATGTAGGCAAGTAGGGGTTGTAAAAGATCCAGTGTGAGTTTGAAGCACCATGTTGGAAACTATGAGGATGAAATAAGGTTCTTTTTTTTTATTTTACTTTTGAACTAGGCATGGTTTGGAAACTTTTTTAATTTATCAGTGAGAAAATTCCAAAGACTGGGCCCTTTTATTTGCGTGGAGTGTTTGCACAGATTTAGTCTTACTCTGAGGATATATAAGCGATATTTATTTCCGGTATGGTGCTCATTAGTTCTATTAAATAAATAGTGAAAAAGTTTCAGATCAACACTAGCATTTAGGAGCAAGGTTTTGTACATGTAGATTGCACAGGAGAATGTGTGGAGTGAGTGTATGTTTAGCATGTCAAGGGACTTAAATAGCGAAGAAGATCTTAAAGGATCAGGTCTTTCTATGGGCTACAGAAAATAATATAGTGTTTAACGAAGATAAGTTCCAGCTCATGTGCTATGGAAAAAATGAAAATATATAGTACCAAGTACAAGTACACCGTACTTGTACACCGTACTTGGGCCAAGTACACACTGACATGTGGAACACAAATGTTAATGGGTAGGGTGGGAGAATTCAATTCGTTAACAAAAACATACAAGATACTTACCTTAGTGATTGTAGCCTGTCACTAAGGTAAGATTGAAGGTATTGCAGGAAGTGATATCTGACTCTATAATATTGTAGTTTAAGAACGAGGTTATTGTGGTTAACAGTGTCAAAACATTACATAGGTCAGGAAATAACCCAACAAGGTACTCATTGTTATCAAGAGCAGCATGTATCAAGTTCATACTAATCCGTGCATCATTGATGCGTTTTTTTGATCTAAAGCCATATTGGCAAGAGCATATTGTGTTTAGATACATATGAGTAAAGTTGCTTGTATATTAACTTTTAAGATAATTTAGACAAGTTTGGCTAGATTGATATTGGTCTGTAATTGTTGACATAAGTGAGATCACAACTTTTAGGGACTGGGCTAACTTTTTTTTGTTAATATCAGGAAAGGTGTGGAGTTCAAGTGATTTGTTGTAGAGCAATGCAATGGCTGTAGCATGAAATCAGGAGTTTTTTTTTGTAAGTTACAGTTTGTATCTCAGCCAGGGCACCTGACTTTGGTTTAAGAGAAAGAATAATGTCATTAACATCAGAGGTATTAGTAGGAGTTATATAATATTGATATAATAGACTATAAACAATATATTTACCAGGTAAACTCAGGTAAATATATTGTTGAAGTTTAATGTCATGTTTTAAGTTCTAAATTAGCTGAGTGAGGTAGCACCAGGTCGTAACTAAATAATAAACAGATATACAGTAATTCATATCCAGAGTCTGACTAATATATTTGCCAGTGTTGATTCAGGGTAATATCAATGCCAGAGTCAGATTAATATAACTGCCAGAGTCAGGTTAATAAATGCCAGAGTCATGCTAATATATGTACAAAAAATGTACTCACTTAGTTGTAATGTAGTCACCTAGTTATATTTAAGGAGGTTGAAATTTAAAATTCAAAATATATAATTTGAGAAAGACTTCTAAAAAACATATATACACCATTTTAATATTTAAACTGTTTAATATGATAAAACAGTTTGAAGCATTAAAAGCCACAACATAGGAGAAATCTGAGAACAAGAGATGTTTTTTTACCCACATGATTATTAACATATGGAACTACCTACCCGCCGAATACGTAAATGGCAAAACTCTACTAACTTTTAAAGTATAGATCATCAAGGCAAATGAGGGGACCTTCTACAAGCAGCTGGCTTTCAGTCTTTTTCAAGACCACTAGTATTTCTGGATCTCAGGTAAACTCAGGTACAGTAATATAATTCTGTACAATATCACAGGTATGAATTCCTGCTAGGCTAAATTGCTAACTCTCTCTGCACACTCTTGTATCAACTCCTAGCATCTTCAACTGGTAAGCACCACACTAAATACACAGTAGGTAATTACAGTTCAGTAATTCTTAACTAAATAATAAGAGTATCTCCAGCAAAATAAGAACTTTATTTACGAGACTAATGACACTTATATATCATGTAAGATGAAACAGTATATTGTAACAAGGTGTTTATATCATTATATTATCATTTTTACTTTCTCAACCCAATGTACCTTCTAATATATAAATAAATAAAAAAAATATATAAATATATACACGAGAATATTCACACACATTATATATATATATATATATATATATATATATATATATATATATATATATATATATATATATATATATATATATGTCGTACCTAGTAGCCAGAACGCACTTCTCGGCCTACTATGCAAGGCCCGATTTGCCTAATAAGCCAAGTTTTCATGAATTAATTGTTTTTCGACTACCTAACCTAAGTTTTTTGGCTACACACACACACATATATATATATATATATATATATATATATATATATATATATATATATATATATATATATATATATATATATATATATATATATATTATATATATATATATATATATATATATATATATATATATATATATTTATTTATTTATTTATTTATGCATATACAAGAAGGTACATTGGGAATGTGAGGATACATAATATGGTAATTACAGTCTTGTAAAGCCACTAGTACGCGCAGCGTTTGGGGCAGGTCCTTAATCTAAGAAAATTTTAAGTAGGTAAATACTTGCAAAATTTATAGACAAAAAAAAATGATAACAGTTACATGGAATGAAAAAAAGAAGATGAGAGAAAATTGTAGGTACAGTATATTAAAGCACATAGGTAGCTAAGATTGATTACAATGACAGCTTGAATGGTAGTTGACAAAAATTTTTAGGCACAATACAGCAGAAAACAATATAAGATTGATTGCAATGACAGCTTGAATGGTAGTTGACAAAAATTGGTAGTCACAATACAGCATATGGCTATTATATATATATACAAATTATATATAAAAGATGTCTACGTATAAAGATTCACACATTCAGAACTGACTACCTAAAACGGTAATTTTGCTTTATCATCTGAATGCACCAAACTGTGCCTTTTCATATTTCCAAACTGAAGTCGAACACCCGAAAATGAATATATCCATGAAAACTGAATCACGTCCTACTATTTGTAGAATTGTTAGTTCTTTTTCATACTAATATGTCTAGTTTGTGTCATATAAGTATTCATCCCGATGGTTGGTAAATATTGGTGAAACAGAAGGATAAAAGTCAAACATCTGTTAACTTTTCTTTTAAAGTACTGTATAGCTGGAAAATATCAGGCAAACCTTCGACAATCTGCCGATTTCCTTTCCTCTTCAAGGCTACTATTGTTAGTGTCTCTCACAGTAAACCTATGTAAAATCGGAAATTTTTTTTCAACAGGACCCTGCACTAGAGTTGATGTTGGGAGACGCTCTGCTTCGTGGCTGATGGATTAATATTTGACTGCTAGTCAGGACTTGAGCATTGTAAATTACAGTTACACTCTGTTGGAGCACTAGACGGTCAATGGTCGTCGTTCTTCTTTATGATAGGTTCAGTTTATTGTTTAGTCACGGGAGACATCTCCCGTCAGGCAAGGTGCGATCGCACCTCCACAGATCTCCAGTATCATCTACTGATACTGGTAATGGCTCAGAGAAGGCATCCACTTACGGGCTATTCATGGCTGTGCCACCTTTTGGGTGGCTTAATCTTCATCAATCACCAATCAATCAATCTATTGTTTAGTGGCCAGTATTATTCAGTTTATTGGCCAGTGCGTTGGCATCAGTTCTCATTGACGAACGAGCAAAAATTAGAAGGATTTAAATCGTAATATATATAGTTATCTCATTCCTTCTTTCCTTTGAATGTCAGTGACTGTACTTCTGCTATGCTTAATTGCCTGAAAAGCGGCCAATTTTCATGATACCTTAAATTATAAAGGCAAAATATGGGCCGAGAATAAGAGTATAAGCAAAATTGACTGAGTATGCGCAAAAATTAAGAAAAGAAAACAGCACACCCGTTACATTAAAGAAAACGTATTCCTCGTTTCGGGGAGAATATTCTAGGGAGGCCAGCCGGTAACTGGAACAGCCCGGTAAGTGCATTTATGTACTAAATACGTAAGTATGAAAATGTACTTATTACACTTAGTATTAAAACGTACTGTCTATTCGGAGGAAGGGTTGATATGCGATAAAAATGATGCAAACACATAATTGATTAGATAATAACCTTAAATACTTCATTTTCAATCAACTATTTCTTTCTTGTTAAAATACTGAGTAAGATATTAAACGGGGGAGAAGTTCTGATTTTATTGCATATATCGACGTTTCAGCCGGAATAGAGCGGTTTTCGTGTACATCTTCCATCGGTAATATAAACGGAAAATCAGGAACATTTTTTTTAATTCTAATGAAAACACATTGATTTTTATCATTTGTATTGGAAACAACATTGTCATATATCTTTTCTTGGATCTAAATAAAACGAAAGCTCACTCTATGATTTGAAGGTAAAATCCTCAAATATGGTAAAATAGTGACTTTTTCACGTTAATCATGTAGTTTGATATTACGCAAATATATTCATTTTTACCTATATTCCGATACTATTTCATGTAGTATCACGATATGTGATTTGGCCTTCAAATCTCCGAATTTCGCATAATATTGCATTTAAGCAAGTTTTCTTGCATTTTGTTTCGGACGAAAAATCATCGAATATAGCAATATTTTGACGTTTATCATCCCATTTTCCTTCATGTTATTTAAACAAAATATCATCGAATTAGGCAATATTTTGCCGTTTTCCACGTTTTTGTGAATTTTCAGTCCATGGGTATTAATTCATATATATACGATAAAAATGATGCAAACACATAATTGATTAGATAATAACCTTAAATACTTCATTGCAATCATCTATTTATTTCTCGTTAAAATACTGAGTAAGATATTGAAAAGGGGAGAATTTCGGTTTGTATTGCATATATCGACGTTTCAGCCGGATTAGAGCGGTTTTACGTGTACATCTTCCATCGATAATATAAACGGAAAATCAGGAACATTTTAGTTAATTCTAATGAAAACACATTGATTTTTATCATTTGTATTGGAAACAACTTTGTCATATGTCTTTTCTTGGATCTAAATAATACGAAACCTCGCTCTATGATTTGAAGTTAAAATCCTCAAATATGGTTAAATAGTGACTTTTTTCACGTTTTCATGTAGTTTGATATTACGTAAATATATTCATTTTTACCAATATTTCGATACTATTTCATGAAGTATCACAATATGTGATTTGGCCTTGAAATCTCAGAATTTCGCATAATATTGCATTTTAAGCAAGTTTTCTTGCATTTTGTTTCGTACGAAAAATCATAGAATTTAGCAATATTTTGACGTTTATCATCCCCTTTTCCTTTATTTGATTTAAACAAAATATCATCGAATTAGGCAATATTTTGCCGTTTTTCCACGTTTTTGTGAATTTTCAGTCTATGGGTATTAATTCATTATATATACGATAAAAATGATGCAAACACATAATTGATTAGATAATAACCTTAAATACTTCTTTTTCAATCAACTATTTGTTTCTCGTTAAAATACTGAGTAAGATATTGAAACAGGGACAAGTTCTGTTTTTATTGCATATATCGACGTTTCAGCCGGAATAGAGCGGTTTTACGTGTACATCTTCCATCGGTAATATAAACGGAAAATCAGGAACATTTTAGTTAATTCTAATGAAAACACATTGATTTTTATCATTTGTATTGGAAACAACATTGTCATATGTCTTTTCTTGGAACTAAATAATACGAAACCTCGCTCTATGATTTGAAGGTAAAATCCACAAATATGGTAAAATTGTAACTTTTTCACGTTAATCATGTAGTTTGATATTACGCAAATATATTCATTTTTATCAATATTTCGATACTATTTCATGTAGTATCACGATATGTGATTTGGCCTTCAAATCTCAGAATTTCACATAATATTGCATTTTAAGCAAGTTTTCTTGCATTTTGTTTCGTACGAAAAATCATAGAATTTAGCAATATTTTGACGTTTATCATCCCCTTTTCCTTTATTTGATTTAAACAAAATATCATCGAATTAGGCAATATTTTGCCGTTTTTCCACGTTTTTGTGAATTTTCAGTCTATGAGTATTAATTCATTATATATACGATAAAAATGACGCAAACACATAATTGATTAGATAATAACCTTAAATACTTCATTTTCAATCAACTATTTGTTTTTCATTAAAATACTGAGTAAGATATTGAAAAGGGGAGAAGTTCTGTTTTTATTGCATATATCGACGTTTCAGCAGGAATAGAGCGATTTTCGTGTACATCTTCCATCAGTAATATGTACGGAAAATCAGGAACATTTTAGTTAATTCTAATGAAAACACATTGTTTTTATCATTTGTATTGGAAACAACATTGTCATATGTCTTTTCTTGGATCAAAATAATACGAAACCTCGCTCTATGATTTGAAATTAAAATCCTCAAATATGGTTAAATAGTGACTTTTTTCACGTTTTTCATGTAGTTTGATATTACATAAATATATTCATTTTTACCAATATTTCGATACTATTTCATGTAGTATCACGACATGTGATTTGGCCTTGAAATCTCAGAATTTCGCATAATATAGCATTTTAAGCAAGTTTTCGTGCATTTTGTTCCGTACGAAAAATCATCGAATTTAGCAATATTTTGACGTTTATCATCCCCTTTTCCTTTATGTGATTTAAACAAAATATCATCGAATTAGGCAATATTTTGCCGTTTTCCACGTTTTGGTGAATTTTCAGTCCATGGGTATTAATTCATATATATGCGATAAAAATGATGCAAACACATAATTGATTAGATAATAACCTTAAATACTTCATTTTCAATCAACTATTTCTTTCTCGTTAAAATATTGAGTAAGATATTAAACTGGGGAGAAGTTCTGATTTTATTGCATATATCGACGTTTCAGCCGGAATAGAGCGGTTTTCGTGTACATCTTCCATCGGTAATATAAACGGAAAATCAGGAACATTTTTTTTAATTCTAATGAAAACACATTGATTTTTATCATTTGTATTGGAAACAACATTGTCATATGTCTTTTCTTGGATCTAAATAAAACGAAAGCTCACTCTATGATTTGAAGGTAAAATCCTCAAATATGGTAAAATAGTGACTTTTTCACGTTAATCATGTAGTTTAATATTACGCAAATATATTCATTTTTACCTATATTCCGATACTATTTCATGTAGTATCACGATATGTGATTTGGCCTTCAAATCTCCGAATTTCGCATAATATTGCATTTAAGCAAGTTTTCTTGCATTTTGTTTCGGACGAAAAATCATCGAATATAGCAATATTTTGACGTTTATCATCCCATTTTCCTTCATGTTATTTAAACAAAATATCATCGAATTAGGCAATATTTTGCCGTTTTCCACGTTTTTGTGAATTTTCAGTCCATGGGTATTAATTCATATATATACGATAAAAATGATGCAAACACATAATTGATTAGATAATAACCTTATATACTTTATTTTCAATCAACTATTTGTTTCTCGTTAAAATACTGAGTAAGATATTGAAAAGGGGAGAAGTTCTGTTTTTATTGCATATATCGACGTTTCAGCCGGAATAGAGCAGTTTTACGTGTACATCTTCCATCGGTAATATAAACGGAAAATCAGGAACATTTTAGTTAATTGTAATGA
Source organism: Procambarus clarkii (assembly GCF_040958095.1). NCBI lineage: Eukaryota > Metazoa > Arthropoda > Malacostraca > Decapoda > Cambaridae > Procambarus > Procambarus clarkii. Next base: position 1,695,167 of record NC_091234.1, on the reverse strand, counting down.
AAACACATTGATTTTTATCATTTGTATTGGAAACAACATTGTCATATGTCTTTTCTTGGAACTAAATAATACGAAACCTCGCTCTATGATTTGAAGGTAAAATCCTCAAATATGGTAAAATAGTGACTTTTTCACGTTAATCATGTAGTTTGATATTACGCAAATATATTCATTTTTACCAATATTTCGATACTATTTCATGTAGTATCACGATATGTGATTTGGCCTTCAAATCTCAGAATTTCGCATAATATTGCATTTTAAGCAAGTTTTCTTGCATTTTGTTTCTTACGAAAAATCATCGAATTTATCAATATTTTGACGTTTATCATCCCCTTTTCCTTCATGTGATTTAAATAAAATATCATCGAATTAGGCAATATTTTGCCGTTTTCCTCGTTTTTGTGAATTTTCAGTCCATGGGTATTAATTCATATATATACGATAAAAATGATGCATATACATAATTGATTAGATAATAACCTTAAATACTTCATTGCAATCATCTATTTGTTTCTCGTTAAAATACTGAGTAAGATATTGAAAAGGGGAGAATTTCGGTTTGTATTGCATATATCTACGTTTCAGCCGGATTAGAGCGGTTTTACGTGTACATCTTCCATCCGTAATATAAACGGAAAATCAGGAACATTTTAGTTAATTCTAATGAAAACACATTGATTTTTATCATTTGTATTGGAAACAACTTTGTCATATGTCTTTTCTTGGAACTAAATAATACGAAACCTCGCTCTATGATTTGAAGGTAAAATCCTCAAATATGGTAAAATAGTAACTTTTTCACGTTAATCATGTAGTTTGATATTACGCAAATATATTCATTTTTAAAAGTATTTCGATACTATTTCATGTAGTATCACGATATGTGATTTGGCCTTCAAATCTCAGAATTTCGCATAATATTGCATCTTAAGCAAGTTTTCTTGCATTTTGTTTCGTACGAAAAATCATCGAATTTACCAATATTTTGACGTTTATCATCCCCTTTTCCTTTATTTGATTTAAACAAAATATCATCGAATTAGGCAATATTTTGCCGTTTTTCCACGTTTTTGCGAATTTTCAGTCTATGGGTATTAATTCATTATATATAGGATAAAAATGATGCAAACACATAATTGATTAGATAATAACCTTAAATACTTCATTTTCAATCAACTATTTGTTTCTCGCTAAAATACTGCGTAAGATATTGAAAAGGGGAGAAGTTCTGTTTTTATTGCATATATCGACGTTTCAGCCGGAATAGAGCGATTTTCGTGTACATCTTCCATCAGTAATATGTACGGAAAATCAGGAACATTTTAGTTAATTCTAATGAAGACACATTGATTTTTATCATTTGTATTGGAAACAACATTGTCATATGTCTTTTCTTGGATCAAAATAATACGAAACCTCGCTCTATGATTTGAAGTTAAAATCCTCAAATATGGTTAAATAGTGACTTTTTTCACGTTTTTCATGTAGTTTGATATTACATAAATATATTCATTTTTACCAATATTTCGATACTATTTCATGTAGTATCACGATATGTGATTTGGCCTTGAAATCTCAGAATTTCGCATAATATTGCATTTAAGGCAAGTTTTCTTGCATTTTGTTCCGTACGAAAAATCATCGAATTTAGCAATATTTTGACGTTTATCATCCCCTTTTCCTTTATGTGATTTAAACAAAATATCATCGAATTAGGCAATATTTTGCCGTTTTCCACGTTTTTGTGAATTTTCAGTCCATGGGTATTAATTCATATATATGCGATAAAAATGATGCAAACACATAATTGATTAGATAATAACCTTAAATACTTCATTTTCAATCAACTATTTCTTTCTCGTTAAAATACTGAGTAAGATATTAAACGGGGGAGAAGTTCTGATTTTATTGCATATATCGACGTTTCAGCCGGAATAGAGCGGTTTTCGTGTACATCTTCTATCGTTAATATAAACGGAAAATCAGGAACATTTTAGTTAATTCTAATGAAAACACATTGTTTTTATCATTTGTATTGGAAACAACATTGTTATATGTCTTTTCTTGGAACTAAATAATACGAAACCTCGCTCTATGATTTGAAGGTAAAATCCTCAAATATGGTAAAATAGTGATTTTTTCACGTTAATCATGTAGTTTGATATTACGCAAATATATTCATTTTTACCAATATTTCGATACTATTTCATGTAGTATCACGATATGTGATTTGGCCTTCAAATCTCAGAATTTCACATAATATTGCATTTTAAGCAAGTTTTCTTGCATTTTGTTTCGTACGAAAAATCATCGAATTTACCAATATTTTGACGTTTATCATCCCCTTTTCTTTATTTGATTTAAACAAAATATCATCGAATTAGGCAATATTTTGCCGTTTTTCTACGTTTTTGTGAATTTTCAGTCTATGGGTATTAATTCATTATATATACGATAAAAATGATGCAAACACATAATTGATTAGATAATAACCTTAAATACTTCATTTTCAATCAACTATTTGTTTCTCGTTAAAATACTGAGTAAGATATTGAAAAGGGGAGAAGTTCTGTTTTTATTGCATATATCGACGTTTCAGCCGGAATAGCGCGAATTTCGTGTACATCTTCCATCAGTAATATGTACGGAAAATCAGGAACTTTTTAGTTAATTCTAATGAAAACACATTGATTTTTATCATTTGTATTGGAAACAACATTGTCATATGTCTTTTCTTGGATCAAAATAATACGAAACCTCGCTCTATGATTTGAAGTTAAAATCCTCAAATATGGTTAAATAGTGACTTTTTTCACGTTTTTCATGTAGTTTGATATTACATAAATATATTAATTTTTACCAATATTTCGATACTATTTCATGTAGTATCACGATATGTGATTTGGCCTTGAAATCTCAGAATTTCGCATAATATTGCATTTTAAGCAAGTTTTCTTGCATTTTGTTTCGTACGAAAAATCATCGAATTTAGCAATATTTTGACGTTTATCATCCCCTTTTCCTTTATGTGATTTAAACAAAATATCATCGAATTAGGCAAAATTTTTTTGCCGTTTTCCACGTTTTTGTGAATTTTCAGTCCATGGGTATTAATTCATATATATGCGATAAAAATGATGCAAACACATAATTGATTAGATAATAACCTTAAATACTTCATTTTCAATCAACTATTTCTTTCTCGTTAAAATACTGAGTAAGATATTAAACGGGGGAGAAGTTCTGATTTTATTGCATATATCGACGTTTCAGCCGGAATAGAGCGGTTTTCGTGTACATCTTCTATCGTTAATATAAACGGAAAATCAGGAACATTTTAGTTAATTCTAATGAAAACACATTGTTTTTATCATTTGTATTGGAAACAACATTGTTATATGTCTTTTCTTGGAACTAAATAATACGAAACCTCGCTCTATGATTTGAAGGTAAAATCCTCAAATATGGTAAAATAGTGATTTTTTCACGTTAATCATGTAGTTTGATATTACGCAAATATATTCATTTTTACCAATATTTCGATACTATTTCATGTAGTATCACGATATGTGATTTGGCCTTCAAATCTCAGAATTTCGCATAATATTGCATTTTAAGCAAGTTTTCTTGCATTTTGTTTCGTACGAAAAATCATCGAATTTACCAATATTTTGACGTTTATCATCCCCTTTTCTTTATTTGATTTAAACAAAATATCATCGAATTAGGCAATATTTTGCCGTTTTTCTACGTTTTTGTGAATTTTCAGTCTATGGGTATTAATTCATTATATATACGATAAAAATGATGCAAACACATAATTGATTAGATAATAACCTTAAATACTTCATTTTCAATCAACTATTTGTTTCTCGTTAAAATACTGAGTAAGATATTGAAAAGGGGAGAAGTTCTGTTTTTATTGCATATATCGACGTTTCAGCCGGAATAGCGCGAATTTCGTGTACATCTTCCATCAGTAATATGTACGGAAAATCAGGAACTTTTTAGTTAATTCTAATGAAAACACATTGATTTTTATCATTTGTATTGGAAACAACATTGTCATATGTCTTTTCTTGGATCAAAATAATACGAAACCTCGCTCTATGATTTGAAGTTAAAATCCTCAAATATGGTTAAATAGTGACTTTTTTCACGTTTTTCATGTAGTTTGATATTACATAAATATATTCATTTTTACCAATATTTCGATACTATTTCATGTAGTATCACGATATGTGATTTGGCCTTGAAATCTCAGAATTTCGCATAATATTGCATTTTAAGCAAGTTTTCTTGAATTTTGTTTCGTACGAAAAATCATCGAATTTAGCAATATTTTGACGTTTATCATCCCCTTTTCCTTTATGTGATATAAACAAAATATCATCGAATTAGGCAAAAAATTTTTGCCGTTTTCCACGTTTTTGTGAATTTTCAGTCCATGGGTATTAATTCATATATATGCGATAAAAATGATGCAAACACATAATTGATTCGATAATAACCTTAAATACTTCATTCTCAATCAATTATTTCTTTCTCGTTAAAATACTGAGTAAGATATTAAACGGGGGAGAAGTTCTGATTTTATTGCATATATCGAAGTTTCAGCCGGATAGAGCGGTTTTCGTGTACATCTTCCATCGGTAATATAAACGGAAAATCAGGAACATTTTAGTTAATTCTAATGAAAACACATTGATTTTTATCATTTGTATTGGAAACAACATTGTCATATGTCTTTTCTTGGATCTAAATAATACGAAACCTCGCTCTATGATTTGAAGGTAAAATCCTCAAATATGGTAAAATAGTGACTTTTTCACTTTAATCATGTAGTTTGATATTACGCAAATATATTCATTTTTACCAATATTCCGATACTATTTCATGTAGTATCACGATATGTGATTTGGCCTTCAAATCTCAGAATTTCGCATAATATTGCATTTAAGCAAGTTTTCTTGCATTTTGTTTCGTACGAAAATTCATCGAATATAGCAATATTTTGACGTTTATCATCCCATTTTCCTTCATGTGATTTAAACAAAATATCATCGAATTAGGCAATATTTTGCCGTTATCCAGGTTTTTGTGAATTTTCAGTCCATGGGTATTAATTCATATATGTACGATAAAAATGATGCAAACACATAATTGATTAGGTAATAACCTTAAATACTTCATTTTGAACCAACTATTTGTTTCTCGTTAAAATACTGAGTAAGATATTGAAAAGGGGAGAAGTTCTGTTTTTATTGCATATATCGACGTTTCAGCCGGAATAGAGCGGTTTTACGTGTACATCTTCCATCGGTAATATAAACGGAAAATCAGGAACATTTTAGTTAATTCTAATGAAAACACATTGATTTTTATCATTTGTATTGGAAACAACATTGTCATATGTCTTTTCTTGGATCAAAATAATACGAAACCTTGCTCTATGATTTGAAGTTAAAATCCTCAAATATGGTTAAATAGTGACTTTTTTCACGTTTTTCATGTAGTTTAATATTACATAAATATATTCATTTTTACCAATATTTCGATACTATTTCATATAGTATCACGATATGTGATTTGGCCTTGAAATCACAGAATTTCGCATAATATTGCATTTTAAGCAAGTTTTCTTGCATTTTGTTCCGTACGAAAAATCATCGAATTTAGCAATATTTTGACGTTTATCATCCCCTTTTCCTTTATGTGATTTAAACAAAATATCATCGAATTAGGCAATATTTTGCCGTTTTTCAGCGTTTTTGTGAATTTTCAGTCTATGGGTATTAATTCATTATATATACGATAAAAATGATGCAAACATATAATTGATTAGATAATAACCTTAAATACTTCATTTTCAATCAACTATTTGTTTCTCGTTAAAATACTGAGTAAGATATTGAAACGGGGACAAGTTCTGTTTTTATTGCATATATCGACGTTTCAGCCGGAATAGAGCGGTTTTACGTGTACATCTTCCATCGGTAATATAAACGGAAAATCAGGAACATTTTAGTTAATTCTAATGAAAACACATTGATTTTTATCATTTGTATTGGAAACAACATTGTCATATGTCTTTTCTTGGAACTAAATAATACAAAACCTCGCTCTATGATTAGAAGGTAAAATCCTCAAATATGGTAAAATAGTAACTTTTTCACGTTAATCATGTAGTTTGATATTACGCAAATATATTCATTTTTACCAATATTTCGATTCTATTTCATGTAGTATCACGATATGTGATTTGGCCTTGAAATCTCAGAATTTCGCATAATATTGCATTTTAAGCAAGTTAATTCCATGAAATTTAATTTAATTCCATGAAAAAAATTACGAGCATTTTGTTTCGTACGAAAAATCATCGAATTTACCAATATTTTGACGTTTATCATCCCCTTTTCCTTTATTTGATTTAAACAAAATATCATCGAATTAGGCAATATTTTGCCGTTTTTCACGTTTTTGTGAATTTTCAGTCCATGGGTATTAATTCATATATATACGATAAAAATGATGCAAACACATAATTGATTAGATAATAACTTCAAATACTTCATTGCAATCATCTATTTGTTTCTCGTTAAAATACTGAGTAAGATATTGAAAAGGGGAGAAGTTCGGTTTGTATTGCATATATCGACGTTTCAGCCGGAATAGAGCGGTTTTACGTGTACATCTTCCATCGGTAATATAAACGGAAAATCAGGAACATTTTAGTTAATTCTAATGAAAACACATTGATTTTTATCATTAGTAATGGAAACAACATTGTCATATGTTTTTTCTTGGAACTAAATATTACGAAACCTCGCTCTATGATTTGAAGGTAAAATCCTCAAATATGGTAAAATAGTGACTTTTTCACGTTAATCATGTAGTTTGATATTACGCAAATATATTCATTTTTACCAATATTTCGATACTATTTCATGTAGTATCACGATAAGTGATTTGGCCTTCAAATCTCAGAATTTCGCATAATATTGCATTTTAAGCAAGTTTTCTTGCATTTTGTTTCGTACGAAAAATCATCGAATTTACCAATATTTTGACGTTTATCATCCCCTTTTCCTTTATGTGATTTAAACAAAATATCATCGAATTAGGCAATATTTTGCCGTTTTCCACGTTTTTGTGAATTTTCATTCCATGGGTATTAATTCATATATATGCGATAAAAATGATGCAAACACATAATTAATTAGATAATAACCTTAAATACTTCATTTTCAATCAACTATTTCTTTCTCGTTAAAATACTGAGTAAGATATTAAACGGGGGAGACGTTCTGATTTTATTGCATATATCGACGTTTCAGCCGGAATAGAGCGGTTTTCGTGTACATCTTCCATCGGTAATATAAACGGAAAATTAGGAACATTTTAGTTAATTCTAATGAAAACACATTGATTTTTATCATTTGTATTGGAAACAACATTGTCATATGTCTTTTCTTGGATCTAAATAATACGAAACCTCGCTCTATGATATGAAGGTAAAATCCTCAAATATGGTAAAATAGTGACTTTTTCACGTTAATCATGTAGTTTGATATTACGCAAATATATTCATTTTTACCAATATTTCGATACTATTTCATGTAGTATCACGATATGTGATTTGGCCTTCAAATCTCAGAATTTCGCATAATAATGCATTTAAACAAGTTTTCTTGCATTTTGTTTCGTACGAAAAATCATCGAATGTAGCAATATTTTGACGTTTATCATCCCATTTTCCTTCATGTGATTTAAACAAAATATCATCGAATTAGGCAATATTTTGCCGTTTTCCACGTTTTTGTGAATTTTCAGTCCATGAGTATTAATTCATATATATACGATAAAAATGATGCAAACACATAATTGATTAGATAATAACCTTAAATACTTCATTTTCAATCAACTATTTGTTTCTCGTTAAAATACTGAGTAAGATATTGAAAAGGGGAGAAGTTCTGTTTTTATTGCATATATCGACGTTTCAGCCGGAATAGAGCGGTTTTACGTGTACATCTTCCATCGGTAATATAAACGGAAAATCAGGAACATTTTAGTTAATTCTAATGAAAACACATTGATTTTTATCATTTGTATTGGAAACAACATTGTCATATGTCTTTTCTTGGAAATAAATAATACGAAACCTTGCTCTATGATTTGAAGGTAAATTCCTCAAATATGGTAAAATAGTGACTTTTTCACGTTAATCATGTAGTTTGATATTACGCAAATATATTCATTTTTACCAATATATCGATACTATTTCATGTAGTATCACGATAAGTGATTTGGCCTTCAAATCTCAGAATTTCGCATAATATTGCATTTTAAGCAAGTTTTCTTGCATTTTGTTTCGTACGAAAAATCATCGAATTTACCAATATTTTGACGTTTATCATCCCCTTTTCCTTCATGTGATTAAAATAAAATATCATCGAATTAGGCAATATTTTGCCGTTTTCCACGTTTTTGTGAATTTTCAGTCCATGGGTATTAATTCATATATATACGATAAAAATGATGCAAACACATAATTGATTAGATAATAACCTTAAATACTTCATTGCAATCATCTATTTGTTTCTCGTTAAAATACTGAGTAAGATATTGAAAAGGGGAGAAGTTCGGTTTGTATTGCATATATCGACGTTTCAGCCGGATTAGAGCTGTTTTACGTGTACATCTTCCATCGGAAATATAAACGGAAAACCAGGAACATTTTAGTTAGTTCTAATGAAAACACATTGATTTTTATGATTTGTATTGGAAACAACATTGTCATATGTCTTTTCTTGGATCTAAATAATACGAAACCTCGCTCTATGATTTGAAGTTAAAATCCTCAAATATGGTTAAATAGTGACTTTTTTCGGTTTTTCATGTAGTTTGATATTACGTAAATATATTCATTTTTACCAATATTTCGATACTATTTCATGTAGTATCACGATATGTGATTTGGCCTTCAAATCTCAGAATTTCGCATAATATTGCATTTTAAGCAAGTTTTCTTGCATTTTGTTTCGTACGAAAAATCATCGAATTTACCAATATTTTGACGTTTATCATCCCCTTTTCCTTCATGTGATATAAATAAAATATCATCGAATTAGGCAATATTTTGCCGTTTTCCACGTATTTGTGAATTTTCAGTCCATGGGTATTAATTCATATATATACGATAAAAATGATGCAAACACATAATTGATTAGATAATAACCTTAAATACTTCATTGCAATCATCTATTTGTTTCTCATTAAAATACTGAGTAAGATATTGAAAAGGGGAGAAGTTCGGTTTGTATTGCATATATCGACGTTTCAGCCGGATTAGAGCGGTTTTACGTGTACATCTTCCATCGGTAATATAAACGGAAAATCAGGAACATTTTAGTTAATTCTAATGAAAACACATTGATTTTTATCATTTGTATTGGAAACAACATTGTCATATGTCTTTTCTTGGATCTAAATAATACGAAACCTCGCTCTATGATTTCTAGTTAAAATCCTCAAATATGGTTAAATAGTGACTTTTTTCACGTTTTCATGTAGTTTGATATTACGTAAATATATTCATTTTTACCAATATTTCGATACTATTTCATGTAGTATCACGATATGTGATTTGGCCTTGAAATCTCAGAATTTCTCATAATATTGCATTTTAAGCAAGTTTTCTTGCATCTTGTTTCGTACGAAAAATCATCGAATTTAGCAATATTTTGACGTTTATCATCCCCTTTTCCTTTATTTGATGTAAACAAAATATCATCGAATTAGGCAATATTTTGCCGTTTTTTCAGCGTTTTTGTGAATTTTCAGTCTATGGGTATTAATTCATTATATATACGATAAAAATGATGCAAACATATAATTGATTAGATAATAACCTTAAATACTTCATTGCAATCATCTATTTGTTTCTCATTAAAATACTGAGTAAGATATTGAAAAGGGGAGAAGTTCGGTTTGTATTGCATATATCGACGTTTCAGCCGGATTAGAGCGGTTTTACGTGTACATCTTCCATCGGTAATATAAACGGAAAATCAGGAACATTTTAGTTAATTCTAATGAAAACACATTGATTTTTATCATTTGTATTGGAAACAACATTGTCATATGTCTTTTCTTGGATCTAAATAATACGAAACCTCGCTCTATGATTTCTAGTTAAAATCCTCAAATATGGTTAAATAGTGACTTTTTTCACGTTTTCATGTAGTTTGATATTACGTAAATATATTCATTTTTACCAATATTTCGATACTATTTCATGTAGTATCACGATATGTGATTTGGCCTTGAAATCTCAGAATTTCTCATAATATTGCATTTTAAGCAAGTTTTCTTGCATTTTGTTTCGTACGAAAAATCATCGAATTTAGCAATATTTTGACGTTTATCATCCCCTTTTCCTTTATTTGATGTAAACAAAATATCATCGAATTAGGCAATATTTTGCCGTTTTTCAGCGTTTTTGTGAATTTTCAGTCTATGGGTATTAATTCATTATATATACGATAAAAATGATGCAAACATATAATTGATTAGATAATAACCTTAAATACTTCATTTTCAATCAACTATTTGTTTCTCGTTAAAATACTGAGTAAGATATTTAAACGGGGACAAGTTCTGTTTTTATTGCATATATCGACGTTTCAGCCGGAATAGAGCGGTTTTACGTGTACATCTTCCATCGGTAATATAAACGGAAAATCAGGAACATATTAGTTAATTCTAATGAAAACACATTGCTTTTTATCATTTGTATTGGAAACAACATTGTCATATGTCTTTTCTTGGAACTAAATAATACGAAACCTCGCTCTATGATTTGAAGGTAAAATCCTCAAATATGGTAAAATAGTAACTTTTTCACGTTAATCATGTAGTTTGATATTACGCAAATATATTCATTTTTACCAATATTTCGATACTATTTCATGTTGTATCACGATATGTGATTTGGCCTTGAAATCTCAGAATTTCGCATAATATTGCATTTTAAGCAAGTTTTCTTGCATTTTGTTTCGTACGAAAAATCATCGAATTTACCAATATTTTGACGTTTATCATCCCCTTTTCCTTTATTTGATTTAAACAAAATATCATCGAATTAGGCAATATTTTGCCATTTTTCCACGTTTTTGTGAATTTTCAGTCTATGGGTATTAATTCATTATATTTACGATAAAAATGATGCAAACACATAATTGATTAGATAATAACCTTAAATACTTCATTTTCAATCAACTACTTGTTTCTCGTTAAAATACTGAGTAAGATATTGAAAAGGGGAGAAGTTCTGTTTTTATTGCATATATCGACGTTTCAGCCGGAATAGAGCGATTTTCGTGTACATCTTCCATCAGGAATATGTACGGAAAATCAGGAACATTTTAGTTAATTCTAATGAAAACACATTGATTTTTATCATTTGTATTGGAAACAACATTGTCATATGTCTTTTCTTGGATCAAAATAATACGAAACCTCGCTCTATGATTTGAAGTTAAAATCCTCAAATATGGTTAAATAGTGACTTTTTTCACGTTTTTCATGTAGTTTGATATTACGTAAATATATTCATTTTTACCAATATTTCGATACTATTTCATGTAGTATCACGATATGTGATTTGGCCTTGAAATCTCAGAATTTCGCATAATATTGCATTTTAAGCAAGTTTCCTTGCATTTTGTTTCGTACGAAAAATCATCGAATTTAGCAATATTTTGACGTTTATCATCCCCTTTTCCTTTATTTGATTTAAACAAAATATCATCGAATTAGGCAATATTTTGCCGTTTTTCCACGTTTTTGGAATTTTCAGTCCATGGGTATTAATTCATATATATACGATAAAAATGATGCAAACACATAATTGATTTGATAACCTTAAATACTTCATTGCAATCATCTATTTGTTTCTCGTTAAAATACTGAGTAAGATATTGAAAAGGGGAGAAGTTCGGTTTGTATTGCATATATCGACGTTTCAGCCGGAATAGAGCGGTTTTACGTTTACATCTTCCATCGGTAATATAAACGGAAAATCAGGAACATTTTAGTTAATTCTAATGAAAACACATTGATTTTTATCATTAGTAATGGAAACAACATTGTCATATGTTTTTTCTTGGAACTAAATAATACGAAACCTCGCTCTATGATTTGAAGGTAAAATCCTCAAATATGGTAAAATAGTGACTTTTTCACTTTAATCATGTAGTTTGATATTACGCAAATATATTCATTTTTACCAATATTTCGATACTATTTCATGTAGTATCACGATAAGTGATTTGGCCTTCAAACCTCAGAATTTCGCATAATATTGCATTTTAAGCAAGTTTTCTTGCATTTTGTTTCGTACGAAAAATCATAGAATTTAGCAATATTTTGACGTTTATCATCCCCTTTTCCTTTATGTGATTTAAACAAAATATCATCGAATTAGGCCAAAAAAATTTGCCGTTTTCCACGTTTTTGTGAATTTTCAGTCCATGGGTATTAATTCATATATATGCGATAAAAATGATGCAAACACATAATTGATTCGATAATAACCTTAAATACTTCATTCTCAATCAATTATTTCTTTCTCGTTAAAATACTGAGTAAGATATTAAACGGGGGAGAAGTTCTGATTTTATTGCATATATCGACGTTTCAGCCGGAATAGAGCGGTTTTCGTGTACATCTTCCATCGGTAATATAAACGGAAAATCAGGAACATTTTAGTTAATTCTAATGAAAACACATTGATTTTCATCATTTGTATTGGAAACAACATTGTCATATGTCTTTTCTTGGATCTAAATAATACGAAACCTCGCTCTATGATTTGAAGGTAAAATCCTCAAATATGGTAAAATAGTGACTTTTTCACGTTAATCATGTAGTTTGATATTACGCAAATATATTCATTTTTACCAATATTCCGATACTATTTCATGTAGTATCACGATATGTGATTTGGCCTTCAAATCTCCGAATTTCGCATAATATTGCATTTAAGCAAGTTTTCTTGCATTTTGTTTCGGACGAAAAATCATCGAATATAGCAATATTTTGACGTTTATCATCCCATTTTCCTTCATGTGATTTAAACAAAATATCATCGAATTAGGCAATATTTTGCCGTTTTCCACGTTTTTGTGAATTTTCAGTCCATGGGTATTAATTCATATATATACGATAAAAATGATGCAAACACATAATTGATTAGATAATAACCTTAAATACTTCATTTTAAACCAACAATTTCTTTCTCGTTAAAATACTGAGTAAGATATTGAAAAGGGGAGAGGTTCTGTTTTTATTGCATATATCGACGTTTCAGCCGGAATAGAGCGGTTTTATGTGTACATCTTCCATCGGTAATATAAACGGAAAATCAGGAACATTTTAGTTAATTCTAATGAAAACACATTGAGTTTTATCATTAGTAATGGAAACAACATTGTCATATGTCTTTTCTTGGAACTAAATAATACGAAACCTCGCTCTATGATTTGAAGGTAAAATCCTCAAATATGGTAAAATATTGACTTTTTCACGTTAATCATGTAGTTTGATATTACGCAAATATATTCATTTTTACCAATATTTCAATACTATTTCATGTAGTATCACGATAAGTGATTTGGCCTTCAAATCTCAGAATTTCGCATAATATTGCATTTTAAGCAAGTTTTCTTGCATTTTGTTTCGTACGAAAAATCATCGAATTTACCAATATTTTGACGTTTATCATCCCCTTTTCCTTCATGTGATTTAAATAAAATATCATCGAATTAGGCAATATTTTGCCGTTTTCCACGTTTTTGTGAATTTTCAGTCCATGGGTATTAATTCATATATATACGATAAAAATGATGCAAACACATTATTGATTAGATAATAACCTTAAATACTTCATTGCAATCATCTATTTGTTTCTAGTTAAAATACTGAGTAAGATATTGAAAAGGGGAGAAGTTCGGTTGGTATTACATATATCGACGTTTCAGCCGGATTACAGCGGTTTTACGTGTACATCTTCCATCGGAAATATAAACGGAAAACAGGTAACATTTTAGTTAGTTCTAATGAAAACACATTGATTTTTATCATTTGTATTGGAAACAACATTGTCATATGTCTTTTCTTGGATCTAAATAATACGAAACCTCGCTCTATGATTTGAAGATAAAATCCTCAAATATGGTTAAATAGTGAATTTTTTCGGTTTTTCATGTAGTTTGATATTACGGAAATATATTCATTTTTACCAATATTTCGATACTATTTCATGTAGTATCACGATATGTGATTTGGCCTTGAAATCTCAGAATTTCGCATAATATTGCATTTTAAGCAAGTTTTCTTGCATTTTGTTTCGTACGAAAAATCATCGAATTTAGCAATATTTTGACGTTTATCATCCCCTTTTCCTTTATTTGATTTAAACAAAATATCATCGAATTAGGCAATATTTTGCCGTTTTTCCACGTTTTTGTGAATTTTCAGTCTATGGGTATTAATTCATTATATATACGATAAAAATGATGCAAACACATTATTGATTAGATACCTTAAATACTTTATTTTCAATGAACTATTTGTTTCTCGTTAAAATACTGAGTAAGATATTGAAACGGGGACAAGTTCTGTTTTTATTGCATATATCGATGTTTCAGCCGTAATAGAGCGGTTTTACGTGTACATCTTCCATCGGTAATATAAACGGAAAATCAGGAACATTTTAGTTAATTCTAATGAAAACACATTGATTTTTATCATTTGTATTGGAAACAACATTGTCATATGTCTTTTCTTGGAACTAAATAATACGAAACCTCGCTCTATGATTTGAAAGTAAAATCCTCAAATATGGTAAAATAGTAACTTTTTCACGTTAATCATGTAGTTTGATATTACGCAAATATATTCATTTTTACCAATATTATGATACTATTTCATGTAGTATCACGATATGTGATTTGGCCTTCAAATCTCAGAATTTCGCATAATATTGCATTTTAAGCAAGTTTTCTTGCATTTTGTTTCGTACGAAAAATCATCGAATTTACCAATATTTTGACGTTTATCATCCCCTTTTCCTTTATTTGATTTAAACAAAATATCATCGAATTAGGCAATATTTTGCCGTTTTTCCACGTTTTTGTGAATTTTCAGTCCATGGGTATTAATTCATATATATACGATAAAAATGATGCAAACACATAATTGATTAGATAATAACCTTAAATACTTCATTGCAATCATCTATTTGTTTCTCGTTAAAATACTGAGTAAGATATTGAAAAGGGGAGAAGTTCGGTTTGTATTGCATATATCGACGTTTCAGCCGGAATAGAGCGGTTTTACGTGTACATCTTCCATCGGTAATATAAACGGAAAATCAGGAACATTTTAGTTAATTCTAATGAAAACACATTGATTTTTATCATTAGTAATGGAAACAACATTGTCATATGTTTTTTCTTGGAACTAAATAATACGAAACCTCGCTCTATGATTTGAAGGTAAAATCCTCAAATATGGTAAAATAGTG
The DNA here is from genome assembly GCF_040958095.1 of Procambarus clarkii. Taxonomy (NCBI): domain Eukaryota; kingdom Metazoa; phylum Arthropoda; class Malacostraca; order Decapoda; family Cambaridae; genus Procambarus; species Procambarus clarkii. The sequence continues at coordinate 1,679,572 of NC_091234.1, read as the reverse complement.
ACTTTTTCACGTTAATCATGTAGTTTGATATTACGCAAATATATTCATTTTTACCAATATTTCGATACTATTTCATGTAGTATCACGATAAGTGATTTGGCCTTCAAATCTCAGAATTTCGCATAATATTGCATTTTAAGCAAGTTTTCTTGCATTTTGTTTCGTACGAAAAATCATCGAATTTAGCAATATTTTGACGTTTATCATCCCCTTTTCCTTTATGTGATTTAAACAAAATATCATCGAATTAGGCAAAAAAATTTTGCCGTTTTCCACGTTTTTGTGAATTTTCAGTCCATGGGTATTAATTCATATATATGCGATAAAAATGATGCAAACACATAATTGATTCGACAATAACCTTAAATACTTCATTCTCAATCAATTATTTCTTTCTCGTTAAAATACTGAGTAAGATATTAAACGGGGGAGAAGTTCTGATTTTATTGCATATATCGACGTTTCAGCCGGAATAGAGCGGTTTTCGTGTACATCTTCCATCGGTAATATAAACGGAAAATCAGGAACATTTTAGTTAATTCTAATGAAAACACATTGATTTTTATCATTTGTATTGGAAACAACATTGTCATATGTCTTTTCTTGGATCTAAATAATACGAAACCTCGCTCTATGATTTGAAGGTAAAATCCTCAAATATGGTAAAATAGTGACTTTTTCACGTTAATCATGTAGTTTGATATTACGCAAATATATTCATTTTTACCAATATTCCGATACTATTTCATGTAGTATCACGATATGTGATTTGGCCTTCAAATCTCAGAATTTCGCATAATATTGCATTTAAGCAAGTTTTCTTGCATTTTGCTCCGTACGAAAAATCATCGAATATAGCAATATTTTGACGTTTATCATCCCATTTTCCTTCATGTGATTAAACAAAATATCATCGAATTAGGCAATATTTTGCCGTTTCCACGTTTTTGTGAATTTTCAGTCCATGGGTATTAATTCATCTATATACGATAAAAATGATGCAAACACATAATTGATTAGATAATAACCTTAAATACTTCATTCTCAATCAACTATTTCTTTCTCGTTAAAATACTGAGTAAGATATTGAAAAGGGGAGAGGTTCTGTTTTTATTGCATATATCGACGTTTCAGCCGGAATAGAGCGGTTTTATGTGTACATCTTCCATCGGTAATATAAACGGAAAATCAGGAACATTTTAGTTAATTCTAATGAAAACACATTGATTTTTATCATTAGTAATGGAAACAACATTGTCATATGTCTTTTCTTGGAACTAAATAATACGAAACCTCGCTCTATGATTTGAAGGTAAAATCCTCAAATATGGTAAAATATTTACTTTTTCACGTTAATCATGTAGTTTGATATTACGCAAATATATTCATTTTTACCAATATTTCGATACTATTTCATGTAGTATCACGATAAGTGATTTGGCCTTCAAATCTCAGAATTTCGCATAATATTGCATTTTAAGCAAGTTTTCTTGCATTTTGTTTCGTACGAAAAATCATCGAATTTACCAATATTTTGACGTTTATCATCCCCTTTTCCTTCATGTGATTTAAATAAAATATCATCGAATTAGGCAATATTTTGCCGTTTTCCACGTTTTTGTGAATTTTCAGTCCATGGGTATTAATTCATATATATACGATAAAAATGATGCAAACACATTATTGATTAGATAATAACCTTAAATACTTCATTGCAATCATCTATTTGTTTCTAGTTAAAATACTGAGTAAGATATTGAAAAGGGGAGAAGTTCGGTTTGTATTACATATATCGACGTTTCAGCCGGATTACAGCGGTTTTACGTGTACATCTTCCATCGGAAATATAAACGGAAAACCAGTAACATTTTAGTTAGTTCTAATGAAAACACATTGATTTTTATCATTTGTATTGGAAACAACATTGTCATATGTCTTTTCTTGGATCTAAATAATACGAAACCTCGCTCTATGATTTGAAGATAAAATCCTCAAATATGGTTAAATAGTGACTTTTTTCGGTTTTTCATGTAGTTTGATATTACGTAAATATATTCATTTTTACCAATATTTCGATACTATTTCATGTAGTATCACGATATGTGATTTGGCCTTGAAATCTCAGAATTTCGCATAATATTGCATTTTAAGCAAGTTTTCTTGCATTTTGTTTCGTACGAAAAATCATCGAATTAAGCAATATTTTGACGTTTATCATCCCCTTTTCCTTTATTTGATTTAAACAAAATATCATCGAATTAGGCAATATTTTGCCGTTTTTCCACGTTTTTGTGAATTTTCAGTCTATGGGTATTAATTCATTATATATACGATAAAAATGATGCAAACACATTATTGATTAGATACCTTAAATACTTTATTTTCAATGAACTATTTGTTTCTCGTTAAAATACTGAGTAAGATATTGAAACGGGGACAAGTTCTGTTTTTATTGCATATATCGATGTTTCAGCCGTAATAGAGCGGTTTTACGTGTACATCTTCCATCGGTAATATAAACGGAAAATCAGGAACATTTTAGTTAATTCTAATGAAAACACATTGATTTTTATCATTTGTATTGGAAACAACATTGTCATATGTCTTTTCTTGGAACTAAATAATACGAAACCTCGCTCAATGATTTGAAAGTAAAATCCTCAAATATGGTAAAATAGTAACTTTTTCACGTTAATCATGTAGTTTGATATTACGCAAATATATTCATTTTTACCAATATTATGATACTATTTCATGTAGTATCACGATATGTGATTTGGCCTTCAAATCTCAGAATTTCGCATAATATTGCATTTAAGCAAGTTTACTTGCATTTTGTTTCGTACGAAAAATCATCGAATTTACCAATATTTTGACGTTTATCATCCCCTTTTCCTTTATTTGATTTAAACAAAATATCATCGAATTAGGCAATATTTTGCCGTTTTTCCACGTTTTTGTGAATTTTCAGTCAATGGGTATTAATTCATATATATACGATAAAAATGATGCAAACACATAATTGATTAGATAATAACCTTAAATACTTCATTGCAATCATCTATTTGTTTCTCGTTAAAATACTGAGTAAGATATTTAAAAGGGGAGAAGTTCGGTTTGTATTGCATATATCGACGTTTCAGCCGGAATAGAGCGGTTTTACGTGTACATCTTCCATCGGTAATATAAACGGAAAATCAGGAACATTTTAGTTAATTCTAATGAAAACACATTGATTTTTATCATTAGTAATGGAAACAACATTGTCATATGTTTTTTCTTGGAACTAAATAATACGAAACCTCGCTCTATGATTTGAAGGTAAAATCCTCAAATATGGTAAAATAGTGACTTTTTCACGTTAATAAGGTAGTTTGATATTACGCAAATATATTCATTTTTACCAATATTTCGATACTATTTCATGTAGTATCACGATAAGTGATTTCGCCTTCAAATCTCAGAATTTCTCATAATATTGCATTTTAAGCAAGTTTTCTTGCATTTTGTTTCGTACGAAAAATCATCGAATTTACCAATATTTTGACGTTTATCATCCCCTTTTCCTTTATGTGATTTAAACAAAATATCATCGAATTAGGCAATATTTTGCCGTTTTCCAGGTTTTTGTGAATTTTCAGTCCATGGGTATTAATTCATATATATGCGATAAAAATCATGCAAACACATAATTAGTTAGATAATAACCTTAAATACTTAATTTTCAATCAACTATTTCTTTCTCGTTAAAATACTGAATAAGATATTAAACGGGGGAGAAGTTCTGATTTTATTGCATATATCGACGTTTCAGCCGGAATAGAGCGGTTTTCGTGTACATCTTCCATCGGTAATATAAACGGAAAATTAGGAACATTTTAGTTAATTCTAATGAAAACACATTGATTTTTATCATTTGTATTGGAAACAACATTGTCATATGTCTTTTCTTGGATCTAAATAATACGAAACCTCGCTCTATGATATGAAGGTAAAATCCTCAAATATGGTAAAATAGTGACTTTTTCACGTTAATCATGTAGTTTGATATTACGCAAATATATTCATTTTTACCAATATTCCGATACTATTTCATGTAGTATCACGATATGTGATTTGGCCTTCAAATCTCAGAATTTCGGATAATATTGCATTTAAGCAAGTTTTCTTGCATTTTGTTTCGTACGAAAAATCATCGAATATAGCAATATTTTGACGTTTATCATCCCATTTTCCTTCATGTGATTTAAACAAAATATCATCGAATTAGGAAATATTTTGCCGTTTTCCACGTTTTTGTGAATTTTCAGTCCATGGGTATTAATTCATATATATACGATAAAAATCATGCAAACACATAATTGATTAGATAATAACCTTAAATACTTCATTTTCAATCAACTATTTGTTTCTCGTTAAAATACTGAGTAAGATATTGAAAAGGGGAGAAGTTCTGTTTTTATTGCATATATCGACGTTTCGGCCGGAAAAGAGCGGTTTTACGTGTACATCTTCCATCGGTAATGTAAACGGAAAATCAGGAACATTTTAGTTAATTGTAATGAAAACACATTGATTTTTATCATTTGTATTGGAAACAACATTGTCATATGTTTTTTCTTGGAACTAAATAATACGAAACCTCGCTCTATGATTTGAAGGTAAAATCCTCAAATATGGTAAAATAGTGACTTTTTCACGTTAATCATGTAGTTTGATATTACGCAAATATATTCATTTTTACCAATATTTCGATACTATTTCATGTAGTATCACGATAAGTGATTTGGCCTTCAAATCTCAGAATTTCGCATAATATTGCATTTTAAGCAAGTTTTCTTGCATTTTGTTTCGTACGAAAAATCATCGAATTTAGCAATATTTTGACGTTTATCATCCCCTTTTCCTTTATGTGATTTAAACAAAATATCATCGAATTAGGCAAAAAATTTTTGCCGTTTTCCACGTTTTTGTGAATTTTCAGTCCATGGGTATTAATTCATATATATGCGATAAAAATGATGCAAACACATAATTGATTCGACAATAACCTTAAATACTTCATTCTCAATCAATTATTTCTTTCTCGTTAAAATACTGAGTAAGATATTAAACGGGGGAGAAGTTCTGATTTTATTGCATATATCGACGTTTCAGCCGGAATAGAGCGGTTTTCGTGTACATCTTCCATCGGTAATATAAACGGAAAATCAGGAACATTTTAGTTAATTCTAATGAAAACACATTGATTTTTATCATTTGTATTGGAAACAACATTGTCATATGTCTTTTCTTGGATCTAAATAATACGAAACCTCGCTCTATGATTTGAAGGTAAAATCCTCAAATATGGTAAAATAGTGACTTTTTCACGTTAATCATGTAGTTTGATATTACGCAAATATATTCATTTTTACCAATATTCCGGTACTATTTCATGTAGTATCACGATATGTGATTTGGCCTTCAAATCTCAGAATTTCGCATAATATTGCATTTAAGCAAGTTTTCTTGCATTTTGTTTCGTACGAAAAATCATCGAATATAGCAATATTTTGACGTTTATCATCCCATTTTCCTTCATGTGATTAAACAAAATATCATCGAATTAGGCAATATTTTGCCGTTTCCACGTTTTTGTGAATTTTCAGTCCATGGGTATTAATTCATCTATATACGATAAAAATGATGCAAACACATAATTGATTAGATAATAACCTTAAATACTTCATTCTCAATCAACTATTTCTTTCTCGTTAAAATACTGAGTAAGATATTGAAAAGGGGAGAGGTTCTGTTTTTATTGCATATATCGACGTTTCAGCCGGAATAGAGCGGTTTTATGTGTACATCTTCCATCGGTAATATAAACGGAAAATCAGGAACATTTTAGTTAATTCTAATGAAAACACATTGATTTTTATCATTAGTAATGGAAACAACATTGTCATATGTCTTTTCTTGGAACTAAATAATACGAAACCTCGCTCTATGATTTGAAGGTAAAATCCTCAAATATGGTAAAATATTGACTTTTTCACGTTAATCATGTAGTTTGATATTACGCAAATATATTCATTTTTACCAATATTTCGATACTATTTCATGTAGTATCACGATAAGTGATTTGGCCTTCAAATCTCAGAATTTCGCATAATATTGCATTTTAAGCAAGTTTTCTTGCATTTTGTTTCGTACGAAAAATCATCGAATTTACCAATATTTTGACGTTTATCATCCCCTTTTCCTTCATGTGATTTAAATAAAATATCATCGAATTAGGCAATATTTTGCCGTTTTCCACGTTTTTGTGAATTTTCAGTCCATGGGTATTAATTCATATATATACGATAAAAATGATGCAAACACATTATTGATTAGATAATAACCTTAAATACTTCATTGCAATCATCTATTTGTTTCTAGTTAAAATACTGAGTAAGATATTGAAAAGGGGAGAAGTTCGGTTTGTATTACATATATCGACGTTTCAGCCGGATTACAGCGGTTTTACGTGTACATCTTCCATCGGAAATATAAACGGAAAACCAGTAACATTTTAGTTAGTTCTAATGAAAACACATTGATTTTTATCATTTGTATTGGAAACAACATTGTCATATGTCTTTTCTTGGATCTAAATAATACGAAACCTCGCTCTATGATTTGAAGATAAAATCCTCAAATATGGTTAAATAGTGACTTTTTTCGGTTTTTCATGTAGTTTGATATTACGTAAATATATTCATTTTTACCAATATTTCGATACTATTTCATGTAGTATCACGATATGTGATTTGGCCTTGAAATCTCAGAATTTCGCATAATATTGCATTTTAAGCAAGTTTTCTTGCATTTTGTTTCGTACGAAAAATCATCGAATTAAGCAATATTTTGACGTTTATCATCCCCTTTTCCTTTATTTGATTTAAACAAAATATCATCGAATTAGGCAATATTTTGCCGTTTTTCCACGTTTTTGTGAATTTTCAGTCTATGGGTATTAATTCATTATATATACGATAAAAATGATGCAAACACATTATTGATTAGATACCTTAAATACTTTATTTTCAATGAACTATTTGTTTCTCGTTAAAATACTGAGTAAGATATTGAAACGGGGACAAGTTCTGTTTTTATTGCATATATCGATGTTTCAGCCGTAATAGAGCGGTTTTACGTGTACATCTTCCATCGGTAATATAAACGGAAAATCAGGAACATTTTAGTTAATTCTAATGAAAACACATTGATTTTTATCATTTGTATTGGAAACAACATTGTCATATGTCTTTTCTTGGAACTAAATAATACGAAACCTCGCTCAATGATTTGAAAGTAAAATCCTCAAATATGGTAAAATAGTAACTTTTTCACGTTAATCATGTAGTTTGATATTACGCAAATATATTCATTTTTACCAATATTATGATACTATTTCATGTAGTATCACGATATGTGATTTGGCCTTCAAATCTCAGAATTTCGCATAATATTGCATTTAAGCAAGTTTACTTGCATTTTGTTTCGTACGAAAAATCATCGAATTTACCAATATTTTGACGTTTATCATCCCCTTTTCCTTTATTTGATTTAAACAAAATATCATCGAATTAGGCAATATTTTGCCGTTTTTCCACGTTTTTGTGAATTTTCAGTCCATGGGTATTAATTCATATATATACGATAAAAATGATGCAAACACATAATTGATTAGATAATAACCTTAAATACTTCATTGCAATCATCTATTTGTTTCTCGTTAAAATACTGAGTAAGATATTTAAAAGGGGAGAAGTTCGGTTTGTATTGCATATATCGACGTTTCAGCCGGAATAGAGCGGTTTTACGTGTACATCTTCCATCGGTAATATAAACGGAAAATCAGGAACATTTTAGTTAATTCTAATGAAAACACATTGATTTTTATCATTAGTAATGGAAACAACATTGTCATATGTTTTTTCTTGGAACTAAATAATACGAAACCTCGCTCTATGATTTGAAGGTAAAATCCTCAAATATGGTAAAATAGTGACTTTTTCACGTTAATAATGTAGTTTGATATTACGCAAATATATTCATTTTTACCAATATTTCGATACTATTTCATGTAGTATCACGATAAGTGATTTCGCCTTCAAATCTCAGAATTTCTCATAATATTGCATTTTAAGCAAGTTTTCTTGCATTTTGTTTCGTACGAAAAATCATCGAATTTACCAATATTTTGACGTTTATCATCCCCTTTTCCTTTATGTGATTTAAACAAAATATCATCGAATTAGGCAATATTTTGCCGTTTTCCAGGTTTTTGTGAATTTTCAGTCCATGGGTATTAATTCATATATATGCGATAAAAATGATGCAAACACATAATTAGTTAGATAATAACCTTAAATACTTAATTTTCAATTAACTATTTCTTTCTCGTTAAAATACTGAATAAGATATTAAACGGGGGAGAAGTTCTGATTTTATTGCATATATCGACGTTTCAGCCGGAATAGAGCGGTTTTCGTGTACATCTTCCATCGGTAATATAAACGGAAAATTAGGAACATTTTAGTTAATTCTAATGAAAACACATTGATTTTTATCATTAGTAATGGAAACAACATTGTCATATGTTTTTTCTTGGAACTAAATAATACGAAACCTCGCTCTATGATTTGAAGGTAAAATCCTCAAATATGGTAAAATAGTGACTTTTTCACGTTAATCATGTAGTTTGATAATACGCAAATATATTCATTTTTACCAATATTCCGATACTATTTCATGTAGTATCACGATATGTGATTTGGCCTTCAAATCTCAGAATTTCGGATAATATTGCATTTAAGCAAGTTTTCTTGCATTTTGTTTCGTACGAAAAATCATCTAATATAGCAATATTTTGACGTTTATCATCCCATTTTCCTTCATGTGATTTAAACAAAATATCATCGAATTAGGAAATATTTTGCCGTTTTCCACGTTTTTGTGAATTTTCAGTCCATGGGTATTAATTCATATATATACGATAAAAATCATGCAAACACATAATTGATTAGATAATAACCTTAAATACTTCATTTTCAATCAACTATTTGTTTCTCGTTAAAATACTGAGTAAGATATTGAAAAGGGGAGAAGTTCTGTTTTTATTGCATATATCGACGTTTCGGCCGGAATAGAGCGGTTTTACGTGTACATCTTCCATCGGTAATGTAAACGGAAAATCAGGAACATTTTAGTTAATTGTAATGAAAACACATTGATTTTTATCATTTGTATTGGAAACAACATTGTCATATGTCTTTTCTTGGAACTAAATAATACGAAACCTTGCTCTATGATTTGAAGGTAAAATCCTCATATATGGTAAAATAGTGACTTTTTCACGTTAATCATGTAGTTTGATATTACGCAAATATATTCATTTTTACCAATATTTCGATACTATTTCATGTAGTATCACGATAAGTGATTTGGCCTTCAAATCTCAGAATTTCGCATAATATTGCATTTTAAGCAAGTTTTCTTGCATTTTGTTTCGTACGAAAAATCATCGAATTTACCAATATTTTGACGTTTATCATCCCCTTTTCCTTCATGTGATATAAATAAAATATCATCGAATTAGGCAATATTTTGCCGTTTTCCACGTTTTTGTGAATTTTCAGTCCATGGGTAATAATTCATATATATACGATAAAAATGATGCAAACACATAATTGATTAAATAATAACCTTAAATACTTCATTGCAATCATCTATTTGTTTCTCGTTAAAATACTGAGTAAGATATTGAAAAGGGGAGAAGTTCGGTTTGTATTGCATATATCGACGTTTCAGCCGGATTAGAGCGGTTTTACGTGTACATCTTCCATCGGTAATATAAACGGAAAATCAGGAACATTTTAGTTAATTCTAATGAAAACCCATTGATTTTTATCATTTGTATTGGAAACAACATTGTCATCTGTCTATTCTTGGATCTAAATAATACGAAACCTCGCTCTATGATTTGTAGTTAAAATCCTCAAATATGGTTAAATAGTGACTTTTTTCACGTTTTCATGTAGTTTGATATTACGTAAATATATTCATTTTTACCAATATTTCGATACTATTTCATGTAGTATCACGATATGTGATTTGGCCTTGAAATCTCAGAATTTCGCATAATATTGCATTTTAAGCAAGTTTTCTTGCATTTTGTTTCGTACGAAAAATCATCGAATTTAGCAATATTTTGACGTTTTTCATCCCCTTTTCCTTTATTTGATTTAAACAAAATATCATCGAATTAGGCAATATTTTGCCGTTTTTCCACGTTTTTGTGAATTTTCAGTCTATGGGTATTAATTCATTATATATACGATAAAAATGATGCAAACACATTATTGATTAGATACCTTAAATACTTTATTTTCAATGAACTATTTGTTTCTCGTTAAAATACTGAGTAAGATATTGAAACGGGGACAAGTTCTGTTTTTATTGCATATATCGATGTTTCAGCCGTAATAGAGCGGTTTTACGTGTACATCTTCCATCGGTAATATAAACGGAAAATCAGGAACATTTTAGTTAATTCTAATGAAAACACATTGATTTTTATCATTTGTATTGGAAACAACATTGTCATATGTCTTTTCTTGGAACTAAATAATACGAAACCTCGCTCTATGATTTGAAAGTAAAATCCTCAAATATGGTAAAATAGTAACTTTTTCACGTTAATCATGTAGTTTGATATTACGCAAATATATTCATTTTTACCAATATTATGATACTATTTCATGTAGTATCACGATATGTGATTTGGCCTTCAAATCTCAGAATTTCGCATAATATTGCATTTTAAGCAAGTTTTCTTGCATTTTGTTTCGTACGAAAAATCATCGAATTTACCAATATTTTGACGTTTATCATCCCCTTTTCCTTTATTTGATTTAAACAAAATATCATCGAATTAGGCAATATTTTGCCGTTTTTCCACGTTTTTGTGAATTTTCAGTCCATGGGTATTAATTCATATATATACGATAAAAATGATGCAAACACATAATTGATTAGATAATAACCTTAAATACTTCATTGCAATCATCTATTTGTTTCTCGTTAAAATACTGAGTAAGATATTGAAAAGGGGAGAAGTTCGGTTTGTATTGCATATATCGACGTTTCAGCCGAAATAGAGCGGTTTTACGTGTACATCTTCCATCGGTAATATAAACGGAAAATCAGGAACATTTTAGTTAATTCTAATGAAAACACATTGATTTTTATCATTAGTAATGGAAACAACATTGTCATATGTTTTTTCTTGGAACTAAATAATACGAAACCTCGCTCTATGATTTGAAGGTAAAATCCTCAAATATGGTAAAATAGTGACTTTTTCACGTTAATCATGTAGTTTGATATTACGCAAATATATTCATTTTTACCAATATTTCGATACTATTTCATGTAGTATCACGATAAGTGATTTGGCCTTCAAATCTCAGAATTTCGCATAATATTGCATTTTAAGCAAGTTTTCTTGCATTTTGTTTCGTACGAAAAATCATCGAATTTAGCAATATTTTGACGTTTATCATCCCCTTTTCCTTTATGTGATTTAAACAAAATATCATCGAATTAGGCAAAAATTTTTTGCCGTTTTCCACGTTTTTGTGAATTTTCAGTCCATGGGTATTAATTCATATATATGCGATAAAAATGATGCAAACACATAATTGATTCGACAATAACCTTAAATACTTCATTCTCAATCAATTATTTCTTTCTCGTTAAAATACTGAGTAAGATATTAAACGGGGGAGAAGTTCTGATTTTATTGCATATATCGACGTTTCAGCCGGAATAGAGCGGTTTTACGTGTACATCTTCCATCGGTAATATAAACGGAAAATCAGGAACATTTTAGTTAATTCTAATGAAAACACATTGATTTTTATCATTTGTATTGGAAACAACATTGTCATATGTCTTTTCTTGGATCTAAATAATACGAAACCTCGCTCTATGATTTGAAGGTAAAATCCTCAAATATGGTAAAATAGTGACTTTTTCACGTTAATCATGTAGTTTGATATTACGCAAATATATTCATTTTTACCAATATTCCGATACTATTTCATGTAGTATCACGATATGTGATTTGGCCTTCAAATCTCAGAATTTCGCATAATATTGCATTAAAGCAAGTTTTCTTGCATTTTGTTTCGTACGAAAAATCATCGAATATAGCAATATTTGACGTTTATCATCCCATTTTCCTTCATGTGATTAAACAAAATATCATCGAATTAGGCAATATTTTGCCGTTTCCACGTTTTTGTGAATTTTCAGTCCATGGGTATTAATTCATCTATATACGATAAAAATGATGCAAACACATAATTGATTAGATAATAACCTTAAATACTTCATTCTCAATCAACTATTTCTTTCTCGTTAAAATACTGAGTAAGATATTGAAAAGGGGAGAGGTTCTGTTTTTATTGCATATATCGACGTTTCAGCCGGAATAGAGCGGTTTTATGTGTACATCTTCCATCGGTAATATAAACGGAAAATCAGGAACATTTTAGTTAATTCTAATGAAAACACATTGATTTTTATCATTAGTAATGGAAACAACATTGTCATATGTCTTTTCTTGGAACTAAATAATACGAAACCTCCCTCTATGATTTGAAGGTAAAATCCTCAAATATGGTAAAATATTTACTTTTTCACGTTAATCATGTAGTTTGATATTACGCAAATATATTCATTTTTGCCAATATTTCGATACTATTTCATGTAGTATCACGATAAGTGATTTGGCCTTCAAATCTCAGAATTTCGCATAATATTGCATTTTAAGCAAGTTTTCTTGCATTTTGTTTCGTACGAAAAATCATCGAATTTACCAATATTTTGACGTTTATCATCCCCTTTTCCTTCATGTGATTTAAATAAAATATCATCGAATTAGGCAATATTTTGCCGTTTTCCACGTTTTTGGGAATTTTCAGTCCATGGGTATTAATTCATATATATACGATAAAAATGATGCAAACACATTATTGATTAGATAATAACCTTAAATACTTCATTGCAATCATCTATTTGTTTCTAGTTAAAATACTGAGTAAGATATTGAAAAGGGGAGAAGTTCGGTTTGTATTACATATATCGACGTTTCAGCCGGATTACAGCGGTTTTACGTGTACATCTTCCATCGGAAATATAAACGGAAAACCAGTAACATTTTAGTTAGTTCTAATGAAAACACATTGATTTTTATCATTTGTATTGGAAACAACATTGTCATATGTCTTTTCTTGGATCTAAATAATACGAAACCTCGCTCTATGATTTGAAGATAAAATCCTCAAATATGGTTAAATAGTGACTTTTTTCGGTTTTTCATGTAGTTTGATATTACGTAAATATATTCATTTTTACCAATATTTCGATACTATTTCATGTAGTATCACGATATGTGATTTGGCCTTGAAATCTCAGAATTTCGCATAATATTGCATTTTAAGCAAGTTTTCTTGCATTTTGTTTCGTACGAAAAATCATCGAATTAAGCAATATTTTGACGTTTATCATCCCCTTTTCCTTTATTTGATTTAAACAAAATATCATCGAATTAGGCAATATTTTGCCGTTTTTCCACGTTTTTGTGAATTTTCAGTCTATGGGTATTAATTCATTATATATACGATAAAAATGATGCAAACACATTATTGATTAGATACCTTAAATACTTTATTTTCAATGAACTATTTGTTTCTCGTTAAAATACTGAGTAAGATATTGAAACGGGGACAAGTTCTGTTTTTATTGCATATATCGATGTTTCAGCCGTAATAGAGCGGTTTTACGTGTACATCTTCCATCGGTAATATAAACGGAAAATCAGGAACATTTTAGTTAATTCTAATGAAAACACATTGATTTTTATCATTTGTATTGGAAACAACATTGTCATATGTCTTTTCTTGGAACTAAATAATACGAAACCTCGCTCTATGATTTGAAAGTAAAATCCTCAAATATGGTAAAATAGTAACTTTTTCACGTTAATCATGTAGTTTGATATTACGCAAATATATTCATTTTTACCAATATTATGATACTATTTCATGTAGTATCACGATATGTGATTTGGCCTTCAAATCTCAGAATTTCGCATAATATTGCATTTAAGCAAGTTTCCTTGCATTTTGTTTCGTACGAAAAATCATCGAATTTACCAATATTTTGACGTTTATCATCCCCTTTTAATTTATTTGATTTAAACAAAATATCATCGAATTAGGCAATATTTTGCCGTTTTTCCACGTTTTTGTGAATTTTCAGTCCATGGGTATTAATTCATATATATACGATAAAAATGATGCAAACACATAATTGATTAGATAATAACCTTAAATACTTCATTGCAATCATCTATTTGTTTCTCGTTAAAATACTGAGTAAGATATTGAAAAGGGGAGAAGTTCGGTTTGTATTGCATATATCGACGTTTCAGCCGGATTAGAGCGGTTTTACGTGTACATCTTCCATCGGTAATATAAACGGAAAATCAGGAACATTTTAGTTAATTCTAATGAAAACACATTGATTTTTATCATTTGTATTGGAAACAACATTGTCATATGTCTTTTCTTGCATCAAAATAATACGAAACCTCGCTCTATGATTTGAAGTTAAAATCCTCAAATATGGTTAAATAGTGACTTTTTTCACGTTTTTCATGTAGTTTGATATTACATATTCATTTTTACCAATATTTCGATACTATTTCATGTTGTATCACGATATGTGATTTGGCCTTGAAATCTCAGAATTTCGCATAATATTGCATTTTAAGCAAGTTTTCTTGCATTTTGTTTTGTACGAAAAATCATCGAATTTAGCAATATTTTGACGTTTATCATCCCCTTTTCCTTTATGTGATTTAAACAAAATATCATGGAATTAGGCAATATTTTGCCGTTTTCCACGTTTTTGTGAACTTTCAGTCCATGGGTATTAATTCATATATATGCGATAAAAATGATGCAAACACATAATTGATTAGATAATAACCTTAAATACTTCATTTTCAATCAACTATTTCTTTCTCGTTAAAATACTGAGTTAGATATTAAACGGGGGAGAAGTTCTGATTTTATTGCATATATCGACGTTTCCAGCCGGAATAGAGCGGTTTTCGTGTACATCTTCCATCGGTAATATAAACGGAAAATCAGGAACATTTTAGTTAATTCTAATGAAAACACATTGATTTTTATCATTTGTATTGGAAACAACATTGTCATATGTCTTTTCTTGGATCTAAATAATACGAAACCTCGCTCTATGATTTGAAGGTAAAATCCTCAAATATGGTAAATAGTGACTTTTTCACGTTAATCATGTAGTTTGATATTACGCAAATATATTCATTTTTACCAATATTCCGATACTATTTCATGTAGTATCACGATATGTGATTTGGCCTTCAAATCTCAGAATTTCGCATAATATTGCATTTAAGCAAGTTTTCTTGCATTTTGTTTCGTACGAAAAATCATCGAATATAGCAATATTTTGACGTTTATCATCCCCTTTTCCTTCATGTGATTTAAACAAAATATCATCGAATTAGGCAATATTTTGCCGTTTTCCACGTTTTTGTGAATTTTCAGTCCATGGGTATTAATTCATATATATACGATAAAAATGATGCAAACACATAATTGATTAGATAATAACCTTAAATACTTCATTTTCAATCATCTATTTGTTTCTCGTTAAAATACTGAGTAAGATATTGAAAAGGGGAGAAGTTCGGTTTTTATTGCATATATCGACGTTTCAGCCGGAATAGAGCGGTTTTACGTGTACATCTTCCATCGGTAATATAAACGGAAAATCAGGAACATTTTAGTTAATTCTAATGAAAACACATTGATTTTTATCATTTGTATTGGAAACAACATTGTCATATGTTTTTTCTTGGAACTAAATAATACGAAACCTCGCTCTATGATTTGAAGGTAAAATCCTCAAATATGGTAAAATAGTGACTTTTTCACGTTAATCATGTAGTTTGATATTACGCAAATATATTCATTTTTACCAATATTTCGATACTATTTCATGTAGTATCACGATAAGTGATTTGGCCTTCAAATCTCAGAATTTCGCATAATATTGCATTTTAAGCAAGTTTTCTTGCATTTTGTTTCGTACGAAAAATCATCGAATTTAGCAATATTTTGACGTTTATCATCCCCTTTTCCTTTATGTGATTTAAACAAAATATCATCGAATTAGGCAAATATTTTGCCGTTTTCCACGTTTTTGTGAATTTTCAGTCCATGGGTATTAATTCATATATATGCGATAAAAATGATGCAAACACATAATTGATTAGATAATAACCTTAAATACTTCATTCTCAATCAACTATTTCTTTCTCGTTAAAATACTGAGTAAGATATTAAACGGGGGAGAAGTTCTGATTTTATTGCATATATCGACGTTTCAGCCGGAATAGAGCGGTTTTCGTGTACATCTTCCATCGGTAATATAAACGGAAAATCAGGAACATTTTAGTTAATTCTAATGAAAACACATTGATTTTTATCATTTGTATTGGAAACAACATTGTCATATGTCTTTTCTTGGATCTAAATAATACGAAACCTCGCTCTATGATTTGAAGGTAAAATCCTCAAATATGGTAAAATAGTGACTTTTTCACGTTAATCATGTAGTTTGATATTACGCAAATATATTCATTTTTACCAATATTCCGGATACTATTTCATGTAGTATCACGATATGTGATTTGGCCTTCAAATCTCAGAATTTCGCATAATATTGCATTTAAGCAAGTTTTCTTGCATTTTGTTTCGTACGAAAAATCATCGAATATAGCAATATTTTGACGTTTATCATCCCATTTTCCTTCATGTGATTAAACAAAATATCATCGAATTAGGCAATATTTTGCCGTTTCCACGTTTTTGTGAATTTTCAGTCCATGGGTATTAATTCATCTATATACGATAAAAATGATGCAAACACATAATTGATTAGATAATAACCTTAAATACTTCATTCTCAATCAACTATTTCTTTCTCGTTAAAATACTGAGTAAGATATTGAAAAGGGGAGAGGTTCTGTTTTTATTGCATATATCGACGTTTCAGCCGGAATAGAGCGGTTTTATGTGTACATCTTCCATCGGTAATATAAACGGAAAATCAGGAACATTTTAGTTAATTCTAATGAAAACACATTGATTTTTATCATTAGTAATGGAAACAACATTGTCATATGTCTTTTCTTGGAACTAAATAATACGAAACCTCGCTCTATGATTTGAAGGTAAAATCCTCAAATATGGTAAAATAGTGACTTTTTCACGTTAATCATGTAGTTTGATATTACGCAAATATATTCATTTTTACCAATATTTCGATACTATTTCATGTAGTATCACGATAAGTGATTTGGCCTTCAAATCTCAGAATTTCGCATAATATTGCATTTTAAGCAAGTTTTCTTGCATTTTGTTTCGTACGAAAAATCATCGAATTTACCAATATTTTGACGTTTATCATCCCCTTTTCCTTCATGTGATTTAAATAAAATATCATCGAATTAGGCAATATTTTGCCGTTTTCCACGTTTTTGTGAATTTTCAGTCCATGGGTATTAATTCATATATATACGATAAAAATGATGCAAACACATTATTGATTAGATAATAACCTTAAATACTTCATTGCAATCATCTATTTGTTTCTAGTTAAAATACTGAGTAAGATATTGAAAAGGGGAGAAGTTCGGTTTGTATTACATATATCGACGTTTCAGCCGGATTACAGCGGTTTTACGTGTACATCTTCCATCGGAAATATAAACGGAAAACCAGTAACATTTTAGTTAGTTCTAATGAAAACACATTGATTTTTATCATTTGTATTGGAAACAACATTGTCATATGTCTTTTCTTGGATCTAAATAATACGAAACCTCGCTCTATGATTTGAAGATAAAATCCTCAAATATGGTTAAATAGTGACTTTTTTCCGGTTTTTCATGTAGTTTGATATTACGTAAATATATTCATTTTTACCAATATTTCGATACTATTTCATGTAGTATCACGATATGTGATTTGGCCTTGAAATCTCAGAATTTCGCATAATATTGCATTTTAAGCAAGTTTTCTTGCATTTTGTTTCGTACGAAAAATCATCGAATTAAGCAATATTTTGACGTTTATCATCCCCTTTTCCTTTATTTGATTTAAACAAAATATCATCGAATTAGGCAATATTTTGCCGTTTTTCCACGTTTTTGTGAATTTTCAGTCTATGGGTATTAATTCATTATATATACGATAAAAATGATGCAAACACATTATTGATTAGATACCTTAAATACTTTATTTTCAATGAACTATTTGTTTCTCGTTAAAATACTGAGTAAGATATTGAAACGGGGACAAGTTCTGTTTTTATTGCATATATCGATGTTTCAGCCGTAATAGAGCGGTTTTACGTGTACATCTTCCATCGGTAATATAAACGGAAAATCAGGAACATTTTAGTTAATTCTAATGAAAACACATTGATTTTTATCATTTGTATTGGAAACAACATTGTCATATGTCTTTTCTTGGAACTAAATAATACGAAACCTCGCTCAATGATTTGAAAGTAAAATCCTCAAATATGGTAAAATAGTAACTTTTTCACGTTAATCATGTAGTTTGATATTACGCAAATATATTCATTTTTACCAATATTATGATACTATTTCATGTAGTATCACGATATGTGATTTGGCCTTCAAATCTCAGAATTTCGCATAATATTGCATTTAAGCAAGTTTACTTGCATTTTGTTTCGTACGAAAAATCATCGAATTTACCAATATTTTGACGTTTATCATCCCCTTTTCCTTTATTTGATTTAAACAAAATATCATCGAATTAGGCAATATTTTGCCGTTTTTCCACGTTTTTGTGAATTTTCAGTCCATGGGTATTAATTCATATATATACGATAAAAATGATGCAAACACATAATTGATTAGATAATAACCTTAAATACTTCATTGCAATCATCTATTTGTTTCTCGTTAAAATACTGAGTAAGATATTTAAAAGGGGAGAAGTTCGGTTTGTATTGCATATATCGACGTTTCAGCCGGAATAGAGCGGTTTTACGTGTACATCTTCCATCGGTAATATAAACGGAAAATCAGGAACATTTTAGTTAATTCTAATGAAAACACATTGATTTTTATCATTAGTAATGGAAACAACATTGTCATATGTTTTTTCTTGGAACTAAATAATACGAAACCTCGCTCTATGATTTGAAGGTAAAATCCTCAAATATGGTAAAATAGTGACTTTTTCACGTTAATAATGTAGTTTGATATTACGCAAATATATTCATTTTTACCAATATTTCGATACTATTTCATGTAGTATCACGATAAGTGATTTCGCCTTCAAATCTCAGAATTTCTCATAATATTGCATTTTAAGCAAGTTTTCTTGCATTTTGTTTCGTACGAAAAATCATCGAATTTACCAATATTTTGACGTTTATCATCCCCTTTTCCTTTATGTGATTTAAACAAAATATCATCGAATTAGGCAATATTTTGCCGTTTTCCAGGTTTTTGTGAATTTTCAGTCCATGGGTATTAATTCATATATATGCGATAAAAATGATGCAAACACATAATTAGTTAGATAATAACCTTAAATACTTAATTTTCAATTAACTATTTCTTTCTCGTTAAAATACTGAATAAGATATTAAACGGGGGAGAAGTTCTGATTTTATTGCATATATCGACGTTTCAGCCGGAATAGAGCGGTTTTCGTGTACATCTTCCATCGGTAATATAAACGGAAAATTAGGAACATTTTAGTTAATTCTAATGAAAACACATTGATTTTTATCATTAGTAATGGAAACAACATTGTCATATGTTTTTTCTTGGAACTAAATAATACGAAACCTCGCTCTATGATTTGAAGGTAAAATCCTCAAATATGGTAAAATAGTGACTTTTTCACGTTAATCATGTAGTTTGATAATACGCAAATATATTCATTTTTACCAATATTCCGATACTATTTCATGTAGTATCACGATATGTGATTTGGCCTTCAAATCTCAGAATTTCGGATAATATTGCATTTAAGCAAGTTTTCTTGCATTTTGTTTCGTACGAAAAATCATCTAATATAGCAATATTTTGACGTTTATCATCCCATTTTCCTTCATGTGATTTAAACAAAATATCATCGAATTAGGAAATATTTTGCCGTTTTCCACGTTTTTGTGAATTTTCAGTCCATGGGTATTAATTCATATATATACGATAAAAATCATGCAAACACATAATTGATTAGATAATAACCTTAAATACTTCATTTTCAATCAACTATTTGTTTCTCGTTAAAATACTGAGTAAGATATTGAAAAGGGGAGAAGTTCTGTTTTTATTGCATATATCGACGTTTCGGCCGGAATAGAGCGGTTTTACGTGTACATCTTCCATCGGTAATGTAAACGGAAAATCAGGAACATTTTAGTTAATTGTAATGAAAACACATTGATTTTTATCATTTGTATTGGAAACAACATTGTCATATGTCTTTTCTTGGAACTAAATAATACGAAACCTTGCTCTATGATTTGAAGGTAAAATCCTCATATATGGTAAAATAGTGACTTTTTCACGTTAATCATGTAGTTTGATATTACGCAAATATATTCATTTTTACCAATATTTCGATACTATTTCATGTAGTATCACGATAAGTGATTTGGCCTTCAAATCTCAGAATTTCGCATAATATTGCATTTTAAGCAAGTTTTCTTGCATTTTGTTTCGTACGAAAAATCATCGAATTTACCAATATTTTGACGTTTATCATCCCCTTTTCCTTCATGTGATATAAATAAAATATCATCGAATTAGGCAATATTTTGCCGTTTTCCACGTTTTTGTGAATTTTCAGTCCATGGGTAATAATTCATATATATACGATAAAAATGATGCAAACACATAATTGATTAAATAATAACCTTAAATACTTCATTGCAATCATCTATTTGTTTCTCGTTAAAATACTGAGTAAGATATTGAAAAGGGGAGAAGTTCGGTTTGTATTGCATATATCGACGTTTCAGCCGGATTAGAGCGGTTTTACGTGTACATCTTCCATCGGTAATATAAACGGAAAATCAGGAACATTTTAGTTAATTCTAATGAAAACCCATTGATTTTTATCATTTGTATTGGAAACAACATTGTCATCTGTCTATTCTTGGATCTAAATAATACGAAACCTCGCTCTATGATTTGTAGTTAAAATCCTCAAATATGGTTAAATAGTGACTTTTTTCACGTTTTCATGTAGTTTGATATTACGTAAATATATTCATTTTTACCAATATTTCGATACTATTTCATGTAGTATCACGATATGTGATTTGGCCTTGAAATCTCAGAATTTCGCATAATATTGCATTTTAAGCAAGTTTTCTTGCATTTTGTTTCGTACGAAAAATCATCGAATTTAGCAATATTTTGACGTTTTTCATCCCCTTTTCCTTTATTTGATTTAAACAAAATATCATCGAATTAGGCAATATTTTGCCGTTTTTCCACGTTTTTGTGAATTTTCAGTCTATGGGTATTAATTCATTATATATACGATAAAAATGATGCAAACACATTATTGATTAGATACCTTAAATACTTTATTTTCAATGAACTATTTGTTTCTCGTTAAAATACTGAGTAAGATATTGAAACGGGGACAAGTTCTGTTTTTATTGCATATATCGATGTTTCAGCCGTAATAGAGCGGTTTTACGTGTACATCTTCCATCGGTAATATAAACGGAAAATCAGGAACATTTTAGTTAATTCTAATGAAAACACATTGATTTTTATCATTTGTATTGGAAACAACATTGTCATATGTCTTTTCTTGGAACTAAATAATACGAAACCTCGCTCTATGATTTGAAAGTAAAATCCTCAAATATGGTAAAATAGTAACTTTTTCACGTTAATCATGTAGTTTGATATTACGCAAATATATTCATTTTTACCAATATTATGATACTATTTCATGTAGTATCACGATATGTGATTTGGCCTTCAAATCTCAGAATTTCGCATAATATTGCATTTTAAGCAAGTTTTCTTGCATTTTGTTTCGTACGAAAAATCATCGAATTTACCAATATTTTGACGTTTATCATCCCCTTTTCCTTTATTTGATTTAAACAAAATATCATCGAATTAGGCAATATTTTGCCGTTTTTCCACGTTTTTGTGAATTTTCAGTCCATGGGTATTAATTCATATATATACGATAAAAATGATGCAAACACATAATTGATTAGATAATAACCTTAAATACTTCATTGCAATCATCTATTTGTTTCTCGTTAAAATACTGAGTAAGATATTGAAAAGGGGAGAAGTTCGGTTTGTATTGCATATATCGACGTTTCAGCCGAAATAGAGCGGTTTTACGTGTACATCTTCCATCGGTAATATAAACGGAAAATCAGGAACATTTTAGTTAATTCTAATGAAAACACATTGATTTTTATCATTAGTAATGGAAACAACATTGTCATATGTTTTTTCTTGGAACTAAATAATACGAAACCTCGCTCTATGATTTGAAGGTAAAATCCTCAAATATGGTAAAATAGTGACTTTTTCACGTTAATCATGTAGTTTGATATTACGCAAATATATTCATTTTTACCAATATTTCGATACTATTTCATGTAGTATCACGATAAGTGATTTGGCCTTCAAATCTCAGAATTTCGCATAATATTGCATTTTAAGCAAGTTTTCTTGCATTTTGTTTCGTACGAAAAATCATCGAATTTAGCAATATTTTGACGTTTATCATCCCCTTTTCCT
Organism: Procambarus clarkii; assembly: GCF_040958095.1. Lineage (NCBI taxonomy): Eukaryota > Metazoa > Arthropoda > Malacostraca > Decapoda > Cambaridae > Procambarus > Procambarus clarkii. The sequence continues at coordinate 1,656,579 of NC_091234.1, read as the reverse complement.
TTATGTGATTTAAACAAAATATCATCGAATTAGGCAAAAATTTTTTGCCGTTTTCCACGTTTTTGTGAATTTTCAGTCCATGGGTATTAATTCATATATATGCGATAAAAATGATGCAAACACATAATTGATTCGACAATAACCTTAAATACTTCATTCTCAATCAATTATTTCTTTCTCGTTAAAATACTGAGTAAGATATTAAACGGGGGAGAAGTTCTGATTTTATTGCATATATCGACGTTTCAGCCGGAATAGAGCGGTTTTACGTGTACATCTTCCATCGGTAATATAAACGGAAAATCAGGAACATTTTAGTTAATTCTAATGAAAACACATTGATTTTTATCATTTGTATTGGAAACAACATTGTCATATGTCTTTTCTTGGATCTAAATAATACGAAACCTCGCTCTATGATTTGAAGGTAAAATCCTCAAATATGGTAAAATAGTGACTTTTTCACGTTAATCATGTAGTTTGATATTACGCAAATATATTCATTTTTACCAATATTCCGATACTATTTCATGTAGTATCACGATATGTGATTTGGCCTTCAAATCTCAGAATTTCGCATAATATTGCATTAAAGCAAGTTTTCTTGCATTTTGTTTCGTACGAAAAATCATCGAATATAGCAATATTTGACGTTTATCATCCCATTTTCCTTCATGTGATTAAACAAAATATCATCGAATTAGGCAATATTTTGCCGTTTCCACGTTTTTGTGAATTTTCAGTCCATGGGTATTAATTCATCTATATACGATAAAAATGATGCAAACACATAATTGATTAGATAATAACCTTAAATACTTCATTCTCAATCAACTATTTCTTTCTCGTTAAAATACTGAGTAAGATATTGAAAAGGGGAGAGGTTCTGTTTTTATTGCATATATCGACGTTTCAGCCGGAATAGAGCGGTTTTATGTGTACATCTTCCATCGGTAATATAAACGGAAAATCAGGAACATTTTAGTTAATTCTAATGAAAACACATTGATTTTTATCATTAGTAATGGAAACAACATTGTCATATGTCTTTTCTTGGAACTAAATAATACGAAACCTCCCTCTATGATTTGAAGGTAAAATCCTCAAATATGGTAAAATATTTACTTTTTCACGTTAATCATGTAGTTTGATATTACGCAAATATATTCATTTTTGCCAATATTTCGATACTATTTCATGTAGTATCACGATAAGTGATTTGGCCTTCAAATCTCAGAATTTCGCATAATATTGCATTTTAAGCAAGTTTTCTTGCATTTTGTTTCGTACGAAAAATCATCGAATTTACCAATATTTTGACGTTTATCATCCCCTTTTCCTTCATGTGATTTAAATAAAATATCATCGAATTAGGCAATATTTTGCCGTTTTCCACGTTTTTGGGAATTTTCAGTCCATGGGTATTAATTCATATATATACGATAAAAATGATGCAAACACATTATTGATTAGATAATAACCTTAAATACTTCATTGCAATCATCTATTTGTTTCTAGTTAAAATACTGAGTAAGATATTGAAAAGGGGAGAAGTTCGGTTTGTATTACATATATCGACGTTTCAGCCGGATTACAGCGGTTTTACGTGTACATCTTCCATCGGAAATATAAACGGAAAACCAGTAACATTTTAGTTAGTTCTAATGAAAACACATTGATTTTTATCATTTGTATTGGAAACAACATTGTCATATGTCTTTTCTTGGATCTAAATAATACGAAACCTCGCTCTATGATTTGAAGATAAAATCCTCAAATATGGTTAAATAGTGACTTTTTTCGGTTTTTCATGTAGTTTGATATTACGTAAATATATTCATTTTTACCAATATTTCGATACTATTTCATGTAGTATCACGATATGTGATTTGGCCTTGAAATCTCAGAATTTCGCATAATATTGCATTTTAAGCAAGTTTTCTTGCATTTTGTTTCGTACGAAAAATCATCGAATTAAGCAATATTTTGACGTTTATCATCCCCTTTTCCTTTATTTGATTTAAACAAAATATCATCGAATTAGGCAATATTTTGCCGTTTTTCCACGTTTTTGTGAATTTTCAGTCTATGGGTATTAATTCATTATATATACGATAAAAATGATGCAAACACATTATTGATTAGATACCTTAAATACTTTATTTTCAATGAACTATTTGTTTCTCGTTAAAATACTGAGTAAGATATTGAAACGGGGACAAGTTCTGTTTTTATTGCATATATCGATGTTTCAGCCGTAATAGAGCGGTTTTACGTGTACATCTTCCATCGGTAATATAAACGGAAAATCAGGAACATTTTAGTTAATTCTAATGAAAACACATTGATTTTTATCATTTGTATTGGAAACAACATTGTCATATGTCTTTTCTTGGAACTAAATAATACGAAACCTCGCTCTATGATTTGAAAGTAAAATCCTCAAATATGGTAAAATAGTAACTTTTTCACGTTAATCATGTAGTTTGATATTACGCAAATATATTCATTTTTACCAATATTATGATACTATTTCATGTAGTATCACGATATGTGATTTGGCCTTCAAATCTCAGAATTTCGCATAATATTGCATTTAAGCAAGTTTCCTTGCATTTTGTTTCGTACGAAAAATCATCGAATTTACCAATATTTTGACGTTTATCATCCCCTTTTAATTTATTTGATTTAAACAAAATATCATCGAATTAGGCAATATTTTGCCGTTTTTCCACGTTTTTGTGAATTTTCAGTCCATGGGTATTAATTCATATATATACGATAAAAATGATGCAAACACATAATTGATTAGATAATAACCTTAAATACTTCATTGCAATCATCTATTTGTTTCTCGTTAAAATACTGAGTAAGATATTGAAAAGGGGAGAAGTTCGGTTTGTATTGCATATATCGACGTTTCAGCCGGATTAGAGCGGTTTTACGTGTACATCTTCCATCGGTAATATAAACGGAAAATCAGGAACATTTTAGTTAATTCTAATGAAAACACATTGATTTTTATCATTTGTATTGGAAACAACATTGTCATATGTCTTTTCTTGCATCAAAATAATACGAAACCTCGCTCTATGATTTGAAGTTAAAATCCTCAAATATGGTTAAATAGTGACTTTTTTCACGTTTTTCATGTAGTTTGATATTACATATTCATTTTTACCAATATTTCGATACTATTTCATGTTGTATCACGATATGTGATTTGGCCTTGAAATCTCAGAATTTCGCATAATATTGCATTTTAAGCAAGTTTTCTTGCATTTTGTTTTGTACGAAAAATCATCGAATTTAGCAATATTTTGACGTTTATCATCCCCTTTTCCTTTATGTGATTTAAACAAAATATCATGGAATTAGGCAATATTTTGCCGTTTTCCACGTTTTTGTGAACTTTCAGTCCATGGGTATTAATTCATATATATGCGATAAAAATGATGCAAACACATAATTGATTAGATAATAACCTTAAATACTTCATTTTCAATCAACTATTTCTTTCTCGTTAAAATACTGAGTTAGATATTAAACGGGGGAGAAGTTCTGATTTTATTGCATATATCGACGTTCCAGCCGGAATAGAGCGGTTTTCGTGTACATCTTCCATCGGTAATATAAACGGAAAATCAGGAACATTTTAGTTATTTCTAATGAAAACACATTGATTTTTATCATTTGTGTTGGAAACCACATTGTCATATGTCTTTTCTTGGGTCTAAATAATACGAAACCACGCTCTATGATTTGAAGGTAAAATCCTCAAATATGGTAAATTAGTGACTTTTTCACGTTAATCATGTAGTTTGATATTACGCAAATATATTCATTTTTACCAATATTCCGATACTATTTCATGTAGTATCACGATATGTGATTTGGCCTTCAAATCTCAGAATTTCGCATAATATTGCATTTAAGCAAGTTTCCTTGCATTTTGTTTCGTACGAAAAATCATCGAATTTACCAATATTTTGACGTTTATCATCCCCTTTTAATTTATTTGATTTAAACAAAATATCATCGAATTAGGCAATATTTTGCCGTTTTTCCACGTTTTTGTGAATTTTCAGTCCATGGGTATTAATTCATATATATACGATAAAAATGATGCAAACACATAATTGATTAGATAATAACCTTAAATACTTCATTGCAATCATCTATTTGTTTCTCGTTAAAATACTGAGTAAGATATTTAAAAGGGGAGAAGTTCGGTTTGTATTGCATATATCGACGTTTCAGCCGGAATAGAGCGGTTTTACGTGTACATCTTCCATCGGTAATATAAACGGAAAATCAGGAACATTTTAGTTAATTCTAATGAAAACACATTGATTTTTATCATTAGTAATGGAAACAACATTGTCATATGTTTTTTCTTGGAACTAAATAATACGAAACCTCGCTCTATGATTTGAAGGTAAAATCCTCAAATATGGTAAAATAGTGACTTTTTCACGTTAATAATGTAGTTTGATATTACGCAAATATATTCATTTTTACCAATATTTCGATACTATTTCATGTAGTATCACGATAAGTGATTTCGCCTTCAAATCTCAGAATTTCTCATAATATTGCATTTTATGCAAGTTTTCTTGCATTTTGTTTCGTACGAAAAATCATCGAATTTACCAATATTTTGACGTTTATCATCCCCTTTTCCTTTATGTGATTTAAACAAAATATCATCGAATTAGGCAATATTTTGCCGTTTTCCAGGTTTTTGTGAATTTTCAGTCCATGGGTATTAATTCATATATATGCGATAAAAATGATGCAAACACATAATTAGTTAGATAATAACCTTAAATACTTAATTTTCAATCAACTATTTCTTTCTCGTTAAAATACTGAATAAGATATTAAACGGGGGAGAAGTTCTGATTTTATTGCATATATCGACGTTTCAGCCGGAATAGAGCGGTTTTCGTGTACATCTTCCATCGGTAATATAAACGGAAAATTAGGAACATTTTAGTTAATTCTAATGAAAACACATTGATTTTTATCATTTGTATTGGAAACAACATTGTCATATGTCTTTTCTTGGATCTAAATAATACGAAACCTCGCTCTATGATATGAAGGTAAAATCCTCAAATATGGTAAAATAGTGACTTTTTCACGTTAATCATGTAGTTTGATATTACGCAAATATATTCATTTTTACCAATATTCCGATACTATTTCATGTAGTATCACGATATGTGATTTGGCCTTCAAATCTCAGAATTTCGGATAATATTGCATTTAAGCAAGTTTTCTTGCATTTTGTTTCGTACGAAAAATCATCGAATATAGCAATATTTTGACGTTTATCATCCCATTTTCCTTCATGTGATTTAAACAAAATATCATCGAATTAGGAAATATTTTGCCGTTTTCCACGTTTTTGTGAATTTTCAGTCCATGGGTATTAATTCATATATATACGATAAAAATCATGCAAACACATAATTGATTAGATAATAACCTTAAATACTTCATTTTCAATCAACTATTTGTTTCTCGTTAAAATACTGAGTAAGATATTAAAAAGGGGAGAAGTTCTGTTTTTATTGCATATATCGACGTTTCGGCCGGAATAGAGCGGTTTTACGTGTACATCTTCCATCGGTAATGTAAACGGAAAATCAGGAACATTTTAGTTAATTGTAATGAAAACACATTGATTTTTATCATTTGTATTGGAAACAACATTGTCATATGTCTTTTCTTGGAACTAAATAATACGAAACCTTGCTCTATGATTTGAAGGTAAAATCCTCATATATGGTAAAATAGTGACTTTTTCACGTTAATCATGTAGTTTGATATTACGCAAATATATTCATTTTTACCAATATTTCGATACTATTTCATGTAGTATCACGATAAGTGATTTGGCCTTCAAATCTCAGAATTTCGCATAATATTGCATTTTAAGCAAGTTTTCTTGCATTTTGTTTCGTACGAAAAATCATCGAATTTACCAATATTTTGACGTTTATCATCCCCTTTTCCTTCATGTGATATAAATAAAATATCATCGAATTAGGCAATATTTTGCCGTTTTCCACGTTTTTGTGAATTTTCAGTCCATGGGTAATAATTCATATATATACGATAAAAATGATGCAAACACATAATTGATTAAATAATAACCTTAAATACTTCATTGCAATCATCTATTTGTTTCTCGTTAAAATACTGAGTAAGATATTGAAAAGGGGAGAAGTTCGGTTTGTATTGCATATATCGACGTTTCAGCCGGATTAGAGCGGTTTTACGTGTACATCTTCCATCGGTAATATAAACGGAAAATCAGGAACATTTTAGTTAATTCTAATGAAAACCCATTGATTTTTATCATTTGTATTGGAAACAACATTGTCATCTGTCTATTCTTGGATCTAAATAATACGAAACCTCGCTCTATGATTTGTAGTTAAAATCCTCAAATATGGTTAAATAGTGACTTTTTTCACGTTTTCATGTAGTTTGATATTACGTAAATATATTAATTTTTACCAATATTTCGATACTATTTCATGTAGTATCACGATATGTGATTTGGCCTTGAAATCTCAGAATTTCGCATAATATTGCATTTTAAGCAAGTTTTCTTGCATTTTGTTTCGTACGAAAAATCATCGAATTTAGCAATATTTTGACGTTTTTCATCCCCTTTTCCTTTATTTGATTTAAACAAAATATCATCGAATTAGGCAATATTTTGCCGTTTTTCCACGTTTTTGTGAATTTTCAGTCTATGGGTATTAATTCATTATATATACGATAAAAATGATGCAAACACATTATTGATTAGATACCTTAAATACTTTATTTTCAATGAACTATTTGTTTCTCGTTAAAATACTGAGTAAGATATTGAAGCGGGGACAAGTTCTGTTTATATTGCATATATCGATGTTTCAGCCGGAATAGAGCGATTTTACGTGTACATCTTCCATCGGTAATATAAACGGAAAATCAGGAACATTTTAGTTAATTCTAATGAAAACACATTGATTTTTATCATTTGTATTGGAAACAACATTGTCATATGTCTTTTCTTGGATCAAAATAATACGAAACCTCGCTCTATGATTTGAAGTTAAAATCCTCAAATATAGTTAAATAGTGACTTTTTCACGTTAATCATGTAGTTTGTTATTACGCAAATATATTCATTTTTACCAATATTTCGATACTATTTCATGTAGTATCACGATATGTGATTTGCCTTCAAATCTCAGAATTTCGCATAATATTGCATTATAAGCAAGTTTTCTTGCATTTTGTTTCGTACGAAAAATCCTCGAATTTACCAATATTTTGACGTTTATCATCCCCTTTTCCTTCATGTGATTTAAATAAAATATCATCGAATTAGGCAATATTTTGCCGTTTTCCACGTTTTTGTGAATTTTCAGTCCATGGGTATTAATTCATATATATACGATAAAAATGATGCTAACACATAATTGATTAGATAACAACCTTAAATACTTCATTGCAATCATCTATTTGTTTCTCGTTAAAATACTGAGTAAGATATTGAAAAGGGGAGAAGTTCGGTTTGTATTGCATATATCGACGTTTCAGCCGGATTAGAGCGGTTTTACGTGTACATCTTCCATCGGTAATATAAACGGAAAATCAGGAACATTTTAGTTAATTCTAATGAAAACACATTGATTTTTATCATTTGTATTGGAAACAACATTGTCATATGTCTTTTCTTGCATCAAAATAATACGAAACCTCGCTCTATGATTTGAAGTTAAAATCCTCAAATATGGTTAAATAGTGACTTTTTTCACGTTTTTCATGTAGTTTGATATTACATATTCATTTTTACCAATATTTCGATACTATTTCATGTTGTATCACGATATGTGATTTGGCCTTGAAATCTCAGAATTTCGCATAATATTGCATTTTAAGCAAGTTTTCTTGCATTTTGTTTTGTACGAAAAATCATCGAATTTAGCAATATTTTGACGTTTATCATCCCCTTTTCCTTTATGTGATTTAAACAAAATATCATGGAATTAGGCAATATTTTGCCGTTTTCCACGTTTTTGTGAATTTTCAGTCCATGGGTATTAATTCATATATATGCGATAAAAATGATGCAAACACATAATTGATTAGATAATAACCTTAAATACTTCATTTTCAATCAACTATTTCTTTCTCGTTAAAATACTGAGTTAGATATTAAACGGGGGAGAAGTTCTGATTTTATTGCATATATCGACGTTCCAGCCGGAATAGAGCGGTTTTCGTGTACATCTTCCATCGGTAATATAAACGGAAAATCAGGAACATTTTAGTTATTTCTAATGAAAACACATTGATTTTTATCATTTGTGTTGGAAACAACATTGTCATATGTCTTTTCTTGGGTCTAAATAATACGAAACCACGCTCTATGATTTGAAGGTAAAATCCTCAAATATGGTAAAATAGTGACTTTTTCACGTTAATCATGTAGTTTGATATTACGCAAATATATTCATTTTTACCAATATTCCGATACTATTTCATGTAGTATCACGATATGTGATTTGGCCTTCAAATCTCAGAATTTCGCATAATATTGCATTTAAGCAAGTTATCTTGCATTTTGTTTCGTACGAAAAATCATCGAATATAGCAATATTTTGACGTTTATCATCTCATTTTCCTTCATGTGATTTAAACAAAATATCATGGAATTAGGCAATATTTTGCCGTTTTCCACGTTTTTGTGAATTTTCAGTCCATGGGTATTAATTCATATATATACGATAAAAATGATGCAAACACATAATTGATTAAATAATAACCTTAAATACTTCATTGCAATCATCTATTTGTTTCTCGTTAAAATACTGAGTAAGATATTGAAAGGGGAGAAGTTCGGTTTGTATTGCATATATCGACGTTTCAGCCGGATTAGAGCGGTTTTACGTGTACATCTTCCATCGGTAATATAAACGGAAAATCAGGAACATTTTAGTTAATTCTAATGAAAACACATTGATTTTTATCATTTGTATTGGAAACAACATTGTCATCTGTCTATTCTTGGATCTAAATAATACGAAACCTCGCTCTATGATTTGTAGTTAAAATCCTCAAATATGGTTAAATAGTGACTTTTTTCACGTTTTCATGTAGTTTGATATTACGTAAATATATTCATTTTTACCAATATTTCGATACTATTTCATGTAGTATCACGATATGTGATTTGGCCTTGAAATCTCAGAATTTCGCATAATATTGCATTTTAAGCAAGTTTTCTTGCATTTTGTTTCGTACGAAAAATCATCGAATTTAGCAATATTTTGACGTTTATCATCCCCTTTTCCTTTATTTGATTTAAACAAAATATCATCGAATTAGGCAATATTTTGCCGTTTTTCCACGTTTTTGTGAATTTTCAGTCTATGGGTATTAATTCATTATATATACGATAAAAATGATGCAAACACATTATTGATTAGATACCTTAAATACTTTATTTTCAATGAACTATTTGTTTCTCGTTAAAATACTGAGTAAGATATTGAAGCGGGGACAAGTTCTGTTTATATTGCATATATCGATGTTTCAGCCGGAATAGAGCGATTTTACGTGTACATCTTCCATCGGTAATATAAACGGAAAATCAGGAACATTTTAGTTAATTCTAATGAAAACACATTGATTTTTATCATTTGTATTGGAAACAACATTGTCATATGTCTTTTCTTGGATCTAAATAATACGAAACCTCGCTCTATGATATGAAGGTAAAATCCTCAAATATGGTAAAATAGTGACTTTTTCACGTTAATCATGTAGTTTGATATTACGCAAATATATTCATTTTTACCAATATTCCGATACTATTTCATGTAGTATCACGATATGTGATTTGGCCTTCAAATCTCAGAATTTCGGATAATATTGCATTTAAGCAAGTTTTCTTGCATTTTGTTTCGTACGAAAAATCATCGAATATAGCAATATTTTGACGTTTATCATCCCATTTTCCTTCATGTGATTTAAACAAAATATCATCGAATTAGGAAATATTTTGCCGTTTTCCACGTTTTTGTGAATTTTCAGTCCATGGGTATTAATTCATATATATACGATAAAAATCATGCAAACACATAATTGATTAGATAATAACCTTAAATACTTCATTTTCAATCAACTATTTGTTTCTCGTTAAAATACTGAGTAAGATATTAAAAAGGGGAGAAGTTCTGTTTTTATTGCATATATCGACGTTTCGGCCGGAATAGAGCGGTTTTACGTGTACATCTTCCATCGGTAATGTAAACGGAAAATCAGGAACATTTTAGTTAATTGTAATGAAAACACATTGATTTTTATCATTTGTATTGGAAACAACATTGTCATATGTCTTTTCTTGGAACTAAATAATACGAAACCTTGCTCTATGATTTGAAGGTAAAATCCTCATATATGGTAAAATAGTGACTTTTTCACGTTAATCATGTAGTTTGATATTACGCAAATATATTCATTTTTACCAATATTTCGATACTATTTCATGTAGTATCACGATAAGTGATTTGGCCTTCAAATCTCAGAATTTCGCATAATATTGCATTTTAAGCAAGTTTTCTTGCATTTTGTTTCGTACGAAAAATCATCGAATTTACCAATATTTTGACGTTTATCATCCCCTTTTCCTTCATGTGATATAAATAAAATATCATCGAATTAGGCAATATTTTGCCGTTTTCCACGTTTTTGTGAATTTTCAGTCCATGGGTAATAATTCATATATATACGATAAAAATGATGCAAACACATAATTGATTAAATAATAACCTTAAATACTTCATTGCAATCATCTATTTGTTTCTCGTTAAAATACTGAGTAAGATATTGAAAAGGGGAGAAGTTCGGTTTGTATTGCATATATCGACGTTTCAGCCGGATTAGAGCGGTTTTACGTGTACATCTTCCATCGGTAATATAAACGGAAAATCAGGAACATTTTAGTTAATTCTAATGAAAACCCATTGATTTTTATCATTTGTATTGGAAACAACATTGTCATCTGTCTATTCTTGGATCTAAATAATACGAAACCTCGCTCTATGATTTGTAGTTAAAATCCTCAAATATGGTTAAATAGTGACTTTTTTCACGTTTTCATGTAGTTTGATATTACGTAAATATATTAATTTTTACCAATATTTCGATACTATTTCATGTAGTATCACGATATGTGATTTGGCCTTGAAATCTCAGAATTTCGCATAATATTGCATTTTAAGCAAGTTTTCTTGCATTTTGTTTCGTACGAAAAATCATCGAATTTAGCAATATTTTGACGTTTTTCATCCCCTTTTCCTTTATTTGATTTAAACAAAATATCATCGAATTAGGCAATATTTTGCCGTTTTTCCACGTTTTTGTGAATTTTCAGTCTATGGGTATTAATTCATTATATATACGATAAAAATGATGCAAACACATTATTGATTAGATACCTTAAATACTTTATTTTCAATGAACTATTTGTTTCTCGTTAAAATACTGAGTAAGATATTGAAGCGGGGACAAGTTCTGTTTATATTGCATATATCGATGTTTCAGCCGGAATAGAGCGATTTTACGTGTACATCTTCCATCGGTAATATAAACGGAAAATCAGGAACATTTTAGTTAATTCTAATGAAAACACATTGATTTTTATCATTTGTATTGGAAACAACATTGTCATATGTCTTTTCTTGGATCAAAATAATACGAAACCTCGCTCTATGATTTGAAGTTAAAATCCTCAAATATAGTTAAATAGTGACTTTTTCACGTTAATCATGTAGTTTGTTATTACGCAAATATATTCATTTTTACCAATATTTCGATACTATTTCATGTAGTATCACGATATGTGATTTGCCTTCAAATCTCAGAATTTCGCATAATATTGCATTATAAGCAAGTTTTCTTGCATTTTGTTTCGTACGAAAAATCCTCGAATTTACCAATATTTTGACGTTTATCATCCCCTTTTCCTTCATGTGATTTAAATAAAATATCATCGAATTAGGCAATATTTTGCCGTTTTCCACGTTTTTGTGAATTTTCAGTCCATGGGTATTAATTCATATATATACGATAAAAATGATGCTAACACATAATTGATTAGATAACAACCTTAAATACTTCATTGCAATCATCTATTTGTTTCTCGTTAAAATACTGAGTAAGATATTGAAAAGGGGAGAAGTTCGGTTTGTATTGCATATATCGACGTTTCAGCCGGATTAGAGCGGTTTTACGTGTACATCTTCCATCGGTAATATAAACGGAAAATCAGGAACATTTTAGTTAATTCTAATGAAAACACATTGATTTTTATCATTTGTATTGGAAACAACATTGTCATATGTCTTTTCTTGCATCAAAATAATACGAAACCTCGCTCTATGATTTGAAGTTAAAATCCTCAAATATGGTTAAATAGTGACTTTTTTCACGTTTTTCATGTAGTTTGATATTACATATTCATTTTTACCAATATTTCGATACTATTTCATGTTGTATCACGATATGTGATTTGGCCTTGAAATCTCAGAATTTCGCATAATATTGCATTTTAAGCAAGTTTTCTTGCATTTTGTTTTGTACGAAAAATCATCGAATTTAGCAATATTTTGACGTTTATCATCCCCTTTTCCTTTATGTGATTTAAACAAAATATCATGGAATTAGGCAATATTTTGCCGTTTTCCACGTTTTTGTGAATTTTCAGTCCATGGGTATTAATTCATATATATGCGATAAAAATGATGCAAACACATAATTGATTAGATAATAACCTTAAATACTTCATTTTCAATCAACTATTTCTTTCTCGTTAAAATACTGAGTTAGATATTAAACGGGGGAGAAGTTCTGATTTTATTGCATATATCGACGTTCCAGCCGGAATAGAGCGGTTTTCGTGTACATCTTCCATCGGTAATATAAACGGAAAATCAGGAACATTTTAGTTATTTCTAATGAAAACACATTGATTTTTATCATTTGTGTTGGAAACAACATTGTCATATGTCTTTTCTTGGGTCTAAATAATACGAAACCACGCTCTATGATTTGAAGGTAAAATCCTCAAATATGGTAAAATAGTGACTTTTTCACGTTAATCATGTAGTTTGATATTACGCAAATATATTCATTTTTACCAATATTCCGATACTATTTCATGTAGTATCACGATATGTGATTTGGCCTTCAAATCTCAGAATTTCGCATAATATTGCATTTAAGCAAGTTATCTTGCATTTTGTTTCGTACGAAAAATCATCGAATATAGCAATATTTTGACGTTTATCATCTCATTTTCCTTCATGTGATTTAAACAAAATATCATGGAATTAGGCAATATTTTGCCGTTTTCCACGTTTTTGTGAATTTTCAGTCCATGGGTATTAATTCATATATATACGATAAAAATGATGCAAACACATAATTGATTAAATAATAACCTTAAATACTTCATTGCAATCATCTATTTGTTTCTCGTTAAAATACTGAGTAAGATATTGAAAGGGGAGAAGTTCGGTTTGTATTGCATATATCGACGTTTCAGCCGGATTAGAGCGGTTTTACGTGTACATCTTCCATCGGTAATATAAACGGAAAATCAGGAACATTTTAGTTAATTCTAATGAAAACACATTGATTTTTATCATTTGTATTGGAAACAACATTGTCATCTGTCTATTCTTGGATCTAAATAATACGAAACCTCGCTCTATGATTTGTAGTTAAAATCCTCAAATATGGTTAAATAGTGACTTTTTTCACGTTTTCATGTAGTTTGATATTACGTAAATATATTCATTTTTACCAATATTTCGATACTATTTCATGTAGTATCACGATATGTGATTTGGCCTTGAAATCTCAGAATTTCGCATAATATTGCATTTTAAGCAAGTTTTCTTGCATTTTGTTTCGTACGAAAAATCATCGAATTTAGCAATATTTTGACGTTTATCATCCCCTTTTCCTTTATTTGATTTAAACAAAATATCATCGAATTAGGCAATATTTTGCCGTTTTTCCACGTTTTTGTGAATTTTCAGTCTATGGGTATTAATTCATTATATATACGATAAAAATGATGCAAACACATTATTGATTAGATACCTTAAATACTTTATTTTCAATGAACTATTTGTTTCTCGTTAAAATACTGAGTAAGATATTGAAGCGGGGACAAGTTCTGTTTATATTGCATATATCGATGTTTCAGCCGGAATAGAGCGATTTTACGTGTACATCTTCCATCGGTAATATAAACGGAAAATCAGGAACATTTTAGTTAATTCTAATGAAAACACATTGATTTTTATCATTTTTATTGGAAACAACATTGTCATATGTCTTTTCTTGGATCAAAATAATACGAAACCTCGCTCTATGATTTGAAGTTAAAATCCTCAAATATAGTTATATAGTGACTATTTCACGTTAATCATGTAGTTTGTTATTACGCAAATATATTCATTTTTACCAATATTTCGATACTATTTCATGTAGTATCACGATATGTGATTTGGCCTTCAAATCTCAGAATTTCGCATAATATTGCATTTTAAGCAAGTTTTCTTGCATTTTGTTTCGTACGAAAAATCCTCGAATTTACCAATATTTTGACGTTTATCATCCCCTTTTCCTTCATGTGATTTAAATAAAATATCATCGAATTAGGCAATATTTTGCCGTTTTCCACGTTTTTGTGAATTTTCAGTCCATGGGTATTAATTCATATATATACGATAAAAATGATGCTAACACATAATTGATTAGATAACAACCTTAAATACTTCATTGCAATCATCTATTTGTTTCTCGTTAAAATACTGAGTAAGATATTGAAAAGGGGAGAAGTTCGGTTTGTATTGCATATATCGACGTTTCAGCCGGATTAGAGCGGTTTTACGTGTACATCTTCCATCGGTTATATAAACGGAAAATCAGGAACATTTTAGTTAATTCTAATGAAAACACATTGATTTATATCATTTGTATTGGAAACAACATTGTCATATGTCTTTTCTTGCATCAAAATAATACGAAACCTCGCTCTATGATTTGAAGTTAAAATCCTCAAATATGGTTAAATAGTGACTTTTTTCACGTTTTTCATGTAGTTTGATATTACATATTCATTTTTACCAATATTTCGATACTATTTCATGTTGTATCACGATATGTGATTTGGCCTTGAAATCTCAGAATTTCGCATAATATTGCATTTTAAGCAAGTTTTCTTGCATTTTGTTTTGTACGAAAAATCATCGAATTTAGCAATATTTTGACGTTTATCATCCCCTTTTCCTTTATGTGATTTAAACAAAATATCATGGAATTAGGCAATATTTTGCCGTTTTCCACGTTTTTGTGAATTTTCAGTCCATGGGTATTAATTCATATATATGCGATAAAAATGATGCAAACACATAATTGATTAGATAATAACCTTAAATACTTCATTTTCAATCAACTATTTCTTTCTCGTTAAAATACTGAGTTAGATATTAAACGGGGGAGAAGTTCTGATTTTATTGCATATATCGACGTTCCAGCCGGAATAGAGCGGTTTTCGTGTACATCTTCCATCGGTAATATAAACGGAAAATCAGGAACATTTTAGTTATTTCTAATGAAAACACATTGATTTTTATCATTTGTGTTGGAAACAACATTGTCATATGTCTTTTCTTGGGTCTAAATAATACGAAACCTCGCTCTATGATTTGAAGGTAAAATCCTCAAATATGGTAAAATAGTGACTTTTTCACGTTAATCATGTAGTTTGATATTACGCAAATATATTCATTTTTACCAATATTCCGATACTATTTCATGTAGTATCACAATATGTGATTTGGCCTTCAAATCTCAGAATTTCGCATAATATTGCATTTAAGCAAGTTTTCTTGCATTTTGTTTCGTACGAAAAATCATCGAATATAGCAATATTTTGACGTTTATCATCCCATTTTCCTTCATGTGATTTAAACAAAATATCATGGAATTAGGCAATATTTTGCCGTTTTCCACGTTTTTGTGAATTTTCAGTCCATGGGTATTAATTCATATATATACGATAAAAATGATGCAAACACATAATTGATTAGATAATAACCTTAAATACTTCATTTTCAATCAACTATTTGTTTCTCGTTAAAATACTGAGTAAGATATTGAAAAGGGGAGAAGTTTTGTTTTTATTGCATATATCGACGTTTCAGCCGGAATAGAGCGGTTTTACGTGTACATCTTCCATCGGTAATATAAACGGAAAATCAGGAACATTTTAGTTAATTCTAATGAAAACACATTGATTTTTATCATTTGTATTGGAAACAACATTGTCATATGTCTTTTCTTGGAACTAAATAATACGAAACCTCGCTCTATGATTTGAAGGTAAAATTCTCATATATGGTAAAATAGTGACTTTTTCACGTTAATCATGTAGTTTGATATTACGCAAATATATTCATTTTTACCAATATTTCGATACTATTTCATGTAGTATCACGATATGTGATTTGGCCTTGAAATCTCAGAATTTCGCATAATATTGCATTTTAAGCAAGTTTTCTTGCATTTTGTTTCTTACGAAAAATCATCGAATTTACCCATATTTTGACGTTTATCATCCCCTTTTCCTTCATGTGATTTAAATAAAATATCATCGAATTAGGCAATATTTTGCCGTTTTCCACGTTTTTGTGAATTTTCAGTCCATGGGTATTAATTCATATATATACGATAAAAATGATGCAAACACATAATTGATTAAATAATAACCTTAAATACTTCATTGCAATCATCTATTTGTTTCTCGTTAAAATACTGAGTAAGATATTGAAAGGGGAGAAGTTCGGTTTGTATTGCATATATCGACGTTTCAGCCGGATTAGAGCGGTTTTACGTGTACATCTTCCATCGGTAATATAAACGGAAAATCAGGAACATTTTAGTTAATTCTAATGAAAACACATTGATTTTTATCATTTGTATTGGAAACAACATTGTCATCTGTCTATTCTTGGATCTAAATAATACGAAACCTCGCTCTATGATTTGTAGTTAAAATCCTCAAATATGGTTAAATAGTGACTTTTTTCACGTTTTCATGTAGTTTGATATTACGTAAATATATTCATTTTTACCAATATTTCGATACTATTTCATGTAGTATCACGATATGTGATTTGGCCTTGAAATCTCAGAATTTCGCATAATATTGCATTTTAAGCAAGTTTTCTTGCATTTTGTTTCGTACGAAAAATCATCGAATTTAGCAATATTTTGACGTTTATCATCCCCTTTTCCTTTATTTGATTTAAACAAAATATCATCGAATTAGGCAATATTTTGCCGTTTTTCCACGTTTTTGTGAATTTTCAGTCTATGGGTATTAATTCATTATATATACGATAAAAATGATGCAAACACATTATTGATTAGATACCTTAAATACTTTATTTTCAATGAACTATTTGTTTCTCGTTAAAATACTGAGTAAGATATTGAAGCGGGGACAAGTTCTGTTTATATTGCATATATCGATGTTTCAGCCGGAATAGAGCGATTTTACGTGTACATCTTCCATCGGTAATATAAACGGAAAATCAGGAACATTTTAGTTAATTCTAATGAAAACACATTGATTTTTATCATTTTTATTGGAAACAACATTGTCATATGTCTTTTCTTGGATCAAAATAATACGAAACCTCGCTCTATGATTTGAAGTTAAAATCCTCAAATATAGTTATATAGTGACTTTTTCACGTTAATCATGTAGTTTGTTATTACGCAAATATATTCATTTTTACCAATATTTCGATACTATTTCATGTAGTATCACGATATGTGATTTGGCCTTCAAATCTCAGAATTTCGCATAATATTGCATTTTAAGCAAGTTTTCTTGCATTTTGTTTCGTACGAAAAATCCTCGAATTTACCAATATTTTGACGTTTATCATCCCCTTTTCCTTCATGTGATTTAAATAAAATATCATCGAATTAGGCAATATTTTGCCGTTTTCCACGTTTTTGTGAATTTTCAGTCCATGGGTATTAATTCATATATATACGATAAAAATGATGCTAACACATAATTGATTAGATAACAACCTTAAATACTTCATTGCAATCATCTATTTGTTTCTCGTTAAAATACTGAGTAAGATATTGAAAAGGGGAGAAGTTCGGTTTGTATTGCATATATCGACGTTTCAGCCGGATTAGAGCGGTTTTACGTGTACATCTTCCATCGGTTATATAAACGGAAAATCAGGAACATTTTAGTTAATTCTAATGAAAACACATTGATTTATATCATTTGTATTGGAAACAACATTGTCATATGTCTTTTCTTGCATCAAAATAATACGAAACCTCGCTCTATGATTTGAAGTTAAAATCCTCAAATATGGTTAAATAGTGACTTTTTTCACGTTTTTCATGTAGTTTGATATTACATATTCATTTTTACCAATATTTCGATACTATTTCATGTTGTATCACGATATGTGATTTGGCCTTGAAATCTCAGAATTTCGCATAATATTGCATTTTAAGCAAGTTTTCTTGCATTTTGTTTTGTACGAAAAATCATCGAATTTAGCAATATTTTGACGTTTATCATCCCCTTTTCCTTTATGTGATTTAAACAAAATATCATGGAATTAGGCAATATTTTGCCGTTTTCCACGTTTTTGTGAATTTTCAGTCCATGGGTATTAATTCATATATATGCGATAAAAATGATGCAAACACATAATTGATTAGATAATAACCTTAAATACTTCATTTTCAATCAACTATTTCTTTCTCGTTAAAATACTGAGTTAGATATTAAACGGGGGAGAAGTTCTGATTTTATTGCATATATCGACGTTCCAGCCGGAATAGAGCGGTTTTCGTGTACATCTTCCATCGGTAATATAAACGGAAAATCAGGAACATTTTAGTTATTTCTAATGAAAACACATTGATTTTTATCATTTGTGTTGGAAACAACATTGTCATATGTCTTTTCTTGGGTCTAAATAATACGAAACCTCGCTCTATGATTTGAAGGTAAAATCCTCAAATATGGTAAAATAGTGACTTTTTCACGTTAATCATGTAGTTTGATATTACGCAAATATATTCATTTTTACCAATATTCCGATACTATTTCATGTAGTATCACAATATGTGATTTGGCCTTCAAATCTCAGAATTTCGCATAATATTGCATTTAAGCAAGTTTTCTTGCATTTTGTTTCGTACGAAAAATCATCGAATATAGCAATATTTTGACGTTTATCATCCCATTTTCCTTCATGTGATTTAAACAAAATATCATGGAATTAGGCAATATTTTGCCGTTTTCCACGTTTTTGTGAATTTTCAGTCCATGGGTATTAATTCATATATATACGATAAAAATGATGCAAACACATAATTGATTAGATAATAACCTTAAATACTTCATTTTCAATCAACTATTTGTTTCTCGTTAAAATACTGAGTAAGATATTGAAAAGGGGAGAAGTTCTGTTTTTATTGCATATATCGACGTTTCAGCCGGAATAGAGCGGTTTTACGTGTACATCTTCCATCGGTAATATAAACGGAAAATCAGGAACATTTTAGTTAATTCTAATGAAAACACATTGATTTTTATCATTTGTATTGGAAACAACATTGTCATATGTCTTTTCTTGGAACTAAATAATACGAAACCTCGCTCTATGATTTGAAGGTAAAATTCTCATATATGGTAAAATAGTGACTTTTTCACGTTAATCATGTAGTTTGATATTACGCAAATATATTCATTTTTACCAATATTTCGATACTATTTCATGTAGTATCACGATATGTGATTTGGCCTTGAAATCTCAGAATTTCGCATAATATTGCATTTTAAGCAAGTTTTCTTGCATTTTGTTTCTTACGAAAAATCATCGAATTTACCCATATTTTGACGTTTATCATCCCCTTTTCCTTCATGTGATTTAAATAAAATATCATCGAATTAGGCAATATTTTGCCGTTTTCCACGTTTTTGTGAATTTTCAGTCCATGGGTATTAATTCATATATATACGATAAAAATGATGCAAACACATAATTGATTAGATAATAACCTTAAATACTTCATTGAAATCATCTATTTGTTTCTCGTTAAAATACTGAGTAAGATATTGAAAAGGGGAGAAGTTCGGTTTGTATTGCATATATCGACATTTCAGCCGGATTAGAGCGGTTTTACGTGTACATCTTCCATCGGTAATATAAACGGAAAATCAGGAACATTTTAGTTAATTCTAATGAAAACACATTGATTTTTATCATTTTTATTGGAAACAACATTGTCATATGTCTTTTCTTGGATCAAAATAATACGAAACCTCGCTCTATGATTTGAAGTTAAAATCCTCAAATATAGTTATATAGTGACTTTTTCACGTTAATCATGTAGTTTGTTATTACGCA
Organism: Procambarus clarkii; assembly: GCF_040958095.1. Lineage (NCBI taxonomy): Eukaryota > Metazoa > Arthropoda > Malacostraca > Decapoda > Cambaridae > Procambarus > Procambarus clarkii. The sequence continues at coordinate 1,636,027 of NC_091234.1, read as the reverse complement.
AATATATTCATTTTTACCAATATTTCGATACTATTTCATGTAGTATCACGATATGTGATTTGGCCTTCAAATCTCAGAATTTCGCATAATATTGCATTTTAAGCAAGTTTTCTTGCATTTTGTTTCGTACGAAAAATCCTCGAATTTACCAATATTTTGACGTTTATCATCCCCTTTTCCTTCATGTGATTTAAATAAAATATCATCGAATTAGGCAATATTTTGCCGTTTTCCACGTTTTTGTGAATTTTCAGTCCATGGGTATTAATTCATATATATACGATAAAAATGATGCTAACACATAATTGATTAGATAACAACCTTAAATACTTCATTGCAATCATCTATTTGTTTCTCGTTAAAATACTGAGTAAGATATTGAAAAGGGGAGAAGTTCGGTTTGTATTGCATATATCGACGTTTCAGCCGGATTAGAGCGGTTTTACGTGTACATCTTCCATCGGTTATATAAACGGAAAATCAGGAACATTTTAGTTAATTCTAATGAAAACACATTGATTTATATCATTTGTATTGGAAACAACATTGTCATATGTCTTTTCTTGCATCAAAATAATACGAAACCTCGCTCTATGATTTGAAGTTAAAATCCTCAAATATGGTTAAATAGTGACTTTTTTCACGTTTTTCATGTAGTTTGATATTACATATTCATTTTTACCAATATTTCGATACTATTTCATGTTGTATCACGATATGTGATTTGGCCTTGAAATCTCAGAATTGCGCATAATATTGCATTTTAAGCAAGTTTTCTTGCATTTTGTTTTGTACGAAAAATCATCGAATTTAGCAATATTTTGACGTTTATCATCCCCTTTTCCTTTATGTGATTTAAACAAAATATCATGGAATTAGGCAATATTTTGCCGTTTTCCACGTTTTTGTGAATTTTCAGTCCATGGGTATTAATTCATATATATGCGATAAAAATGATGCAAACACATAATTGATTAGATAATAACCTTAAATACTTCATTTTCAATCAACTATTTCTTTCTCGTTAAAATACTGAGTTAGATATTAAACGGGGGAGAAGTTCTGATTTTATTGCATATATCGACGTTCCAGCCGGAATAGAGCGGTTTTCGTGTACATCTTCCATCGGTAATATAAACGGAAAATCAGGAACATTTTAGTTATTTCTAATGAAAACACATTGATTTTTATCATTTGTGTTGGAAACAACATTGTCATATGTCTTTTCTTGGGTCTAAATAATACGAAACCTCGCTCTATGATTTGAAGGTAAAATCCTCAAATATGGTAAAATAGTAACTTTTTCACGTTAATCATGTAGTTTGATATTACGCAAATATATTCATTTTTACCAATATTCCGATACTATTTCATGTAGTATCACAATATGTGATTTGGCCTTCAAATCTCAGAATTTCGCATAATATTGCATTTAAGCAAGTTTTCTTGCATTTTGTTTCGTACGAAAAATCATCGAATATAGCAATATTTTGACGTTTATCATCCCATTTTCCTTCATGTGATTTAAACAAAATATCATGGAATTAGGCAATATTTTGCCGTTTTCCACGTTTTTGTGAATTTTCAGTCCATGGGTATTAATTCATATATATACGATAAAAATGATGCAAACACATAATTGATTAGATAATAACCTTAAATACTTCATTTTCAATCAACTATTTGTTTCTCGTTAAAATACTGAGTAAGATATTGAAAAGGGGAGAAGTTCTGTTTTTATTGCATATATCGACGTTTCAGCCGGAATAGAGCGGTTTTACGTGTACATCTTCCATCGGTAATATAAACGGAAAATCAGGAACATTTTAGTTAATTCTAATGAAAACACATTGATTTTTATCATTTGTATTGGAAACAACATTGTCATATGTCTTTTCTTGGAACTAAATAATACGAAACCTCGCTCTATGATTTGAAGGTAAAATTCTCATATATGGTAAAATAGTGACTTTTTCACGTTAATCATGTAGTTTGATATTACGCAAATATATTCATTTTTACCAATATTTCGATACTATTTCATGTAGTATCACGATATGTGATTTGGCCTTGAAATCTCAGAATTTCGCATAATATTGCATTTTAAGCAAGTTTTCTTGCATTTTGTTTCTTACGAAAAATCATCGAATTTACCCATATTTTGACGTTTATCATCCCCTTTTCCTTCATGTGATTTAAATAAAATATCATCGAATTAGGCAATATTTTGCCGTTTTCCACGTTTTTGTGAATTTTCAGTCCATGGGTATTAATTCATATATATACGATAAAAATGATGCAAACACATAATTGATTAGATAATAACCTTAAATACTTCATTGAAATCATCTATTTGTTTCTCGTTAAAATACTGAGTAAGATATTGAAAAGGGGAGAAGTTCGGTTTGTATTGCATATATCGACATTTCAGCCGGATTAGAGCGGGTTTACGTGTACATCTTCCATCGGTAATATAAACGGAAAATCAGGAACATTTTAGTTAATTCTAATGAAAACACATTGATTTTTATCATTTGTATTGGAAACAACATTGTCATATGTCTTTTCTTGGATCTAAATAATACGAAACCTCGCTCTATGATTAGTAGTTAAAATCCTCAAATATGGTTAAATAGTGACTTTTCCACGTTTTCATGTAGTTTGATATTACGTAAATATATTCATTTTTACCAATATTTCGATACTATTTCATGTAGTATCACGATATGTGATTTGGCCTTGAAATCTCAGAATTTCGCATAATATTGCATTTTAAGCAAGTTTTCTTGCATTTTGTTTCGTACGAAAAATCATCGAATTTAGCAATATTTTGACGTTTATCATCCCCTTTTCCTTTATTTGATTTAAACAAAATATCATCGAATTAGGCAATATTTTGCCGTTTTTCCACGTTTTTGTGAATTTTCAGTCTATGGGTATTAATTCATTATATATACGATAAAAATGATGCAAACACATTATTGATTAGATACCTTAAATACTTTATTTTCAATGAACTATTTGTTTCTCGTTAAAATACTGAGTAAGATATTGAAACGGGGACAAGTTCTGTTTATATTGCATATATCGATGTTTCAGCCGGAATAGAGCGGTTTTACGTGTACATCTTCCATCGGTAATATAAACGGAAAATCAGGAACATTTTAGTTAATTCTAATGAAAACACATTGATTTTTATCATTTGTATTGGAAACAACATTGTCATATGTCTTTTCTTGGATCTAAATAATACGAAACCTCGCTCTATGATTAGTAGTTAAAATCCTCAAATATGGTTAAATAGTGACTTTTCCACGTTTTCATGTAGTTTGATATTACGTAAATATATTCATTTTTACCAATATTTCGATACTATTTCATGTAGTATCACGATATGTGATTTGGCCTTGAAATCTCAGAATTTCGCATAATATTGCATTTTAAGCAAGTTTTCTTGCATTTTGTTTCGTACGAAAAATCCTCGAATTTACCAATATTTTGACGTTTATCATCCCCTTTTCCTTCATGTGATTTAAATAAAATATCATCGAATTAGGCAATATTTTGCCGTTTTCCACGTTTTTGTGAATTTTCAGTCCATGGGTATTAATTCATATATATACGATAAAAATGATGCAAACACATAATTGATTAGATAATAACCTTAAATACTTCATTGAAATCATCTATTTGTTTCTCGTTAAAATACTGAGTAAGATATTGAAAAGGGGAGAAGTTCGGTTTGTATTGCATATATCGACATTTCAGCCGGATTAGAGCGGTTTTACGTGTACATCTTCCATCGGTAATATAAACGGAAAATCAGGAACATTTTAGTTAATTCTAATGAAAACACATTGATTTTTATCATTTTTATTGGAAACAACATTGTCATATGTCTTTTCTTGGATCAAAATAATACGAAACCTCGCTCTATGATTTGAAGTTAAAATCCTCAAATATAGTTATATAGTGACTTTTTCACGTTAATCATGTAGTTTGTTATTACGCAAATATATTCATTTTTACCAATATTTCGATACTATTTCATGTAGTATCACGATATGTGATTTGGCCTTCAAATCTCAGAATTTCGCATAATATTGCATTTTAAGCAAGTTTTCTTGCATTTTGTTTCGTACGAAAAATCCTCGAATTTACCAATATTTTGACGTTTATCATCCCCTTTTCCTTCATGTGATTTAAATAAAATATCATCGAATTAGGCAATATTTTGCCGTTTTCCACGTTTTTGTGAATTTTCAGTCCATGGGTATTAATTCATATATATACGATAAAAATGATGCTAACACATAATTGATTAGATAACAACCTTAAATACTTCATTGCAATCATCTATTTGTTTCTCGTTAAAATACTGAGTAAGATATTGAAAAGGGGAGAAGTTCGGTTTGTATTGCATATATCGACGTTTCAGCCGGATTAGAGCGGTTTTACGTGTACATCTTCCATCGGTTATATAAACGGAAAATCAGGAACATTTTAGTTAATTCTAATGAAAACACATTGATTTATATCATTTGTATTGGAAACAACATTGTCATATGTCTTTTCTTGCATCAAAATAATACGAAACCTCGCTCTATGATTTGAAGTTAAAATCCTCAAATATGGTTAAATAGTGACTTTTTTCACGTTTTTCATGTAGTTTGATATTACATATTCATTTTTACCAATATTTCGATACTATTTCATGTTGTATCACGATATGTGATTTGGCCTTGAAATCTCAGAATTGCGCATAATATTGCATTTTAAGCAAGTTTTCTTGCATTTTGTTTTGTACGAAAAATCATCGAATTTAGCAATATTTTGACGTTTATCATCCCCTTTTCCTTTATGTGATTTAAACAAAATATCATGGAATTAGGCAATATTTTGCCGTTTTCCACGTTTTTGTGAATTTTCAGTCCATGGGTATTAATTCATATATATGCGATAAAAATGATGCAAACACATAATTGATTAGATAATAACCTTAAATACTTCATTTTCAATCAACTATTTCTTTCTCGTTAAAATACTGAGTTAGATATTAAACGGGGGAGAAGTTCTGATTTTATTGCATATATCGACGTTCCAGCCGGAATAGAGCGGTTTTCGTGTACATCTTCCATCGGTAATATAAACGGAAAATCAGGAACATTTTAGTTATTTCTAATGAAAACACATTGATTTTTATCATTTGTGTTGGAAACAACATTGTCATATGTCTTTTCTTGGGTCTAAATAATACGAAACCTCGCTCTATGATTTGAAGGTAAAATCCTCAAATATGGTAAAATAGTAACTTTTTCACGTTAATCATGTAGTTTGATATTACGCAAATATATTCATTTTTACCAATATTCCGATACTATTTCATGTAGTATCACAATATGTGATTTGGCCTTCAAATCTCAGAATTTCGCATAATATTGCATTTAAGCAAGTTTTCTTGCATTTTGTTTCGTACGAAAAATCATCGAATATAGCAATATTTTGACGTTTATCATCCCATTTTCCTTCATGTGATTTAAACAAAATATCATGGAATTAGGCAATATTTTGCCGTTTTCCACGTTTTTGTGAATTTTCAGTCCATGGGTATTAATTCATATATATACGATAAAAATGATGCAAACACATAATTGATTAGATAATAACCTTAAATACTTCATTTTCAATCAACTATTTGTTTCTCGTTAAAATACTGAGTAAGATATTGAAAAGGGGAGAAGTTCTGTTTTTATTGCATATATCGACGTTTCAGCCGGAATAGAGCGGTTTTACGTGTACATCTTCCATCGGTAATATAAACGGAAAATCAGGAACATTTTAGTTAATTCTAATGAAAACACATTGATTTTTATCATTTGTATTGGAAACAACATTGTCATATGTCTTTTCTTGGAACTAAATAATACGAAACCTCGCTCTATGATTTGAAGGTAAAATTCTCATATATGGTAAAATAGTGACTTTTTCACGTTAATCATGTAGTTTGATATTACGCAAATATATTCATTTTTACCAATATTTCGATACTATTTCATGTAGTATCACGATATGTGATTTGGCCTTGAAATCTCAGAATTTCGCATAATATTGCATTTTAAGCAAGTTTTCTTGCATTTTGTTTCTTACGAAAAATCATCGAATTTACCCATATTTTGACGTTTATCATCCCCTTTTCCTTCATGTGATTTAAATAAAATATCATCGAATTAGGCAATATTTTGCCGTTTTCCACGTTTTTGTGAATTTTCAGTCCATGGGTATTAATTCATATATATACGATAAAAATGATGCAAACACATAATTGATTAGATAATAACCTTAAATACTTCATTGAAATCATCTATTTGTTTCTCGTTAAAATACTGAGTAAGATATTGAAAAGGGGAGAAGTTCGGTTTGTATTGCATATATCGACATTTCAGCCGGATTAGAGCGGGTTTACGTGTACATCTTCCATCGGTAATATAAACGGAAAATCAGGAACATTTTAGTTAATTCTAATGAAAACACATTGATTTTTATCATTTGTATTGGAAACAACATTGTCATATGTCTTTTCTTGGATCTAAATAATACGAAACCTCGCTCTATGATTAGTAGTTAAAATCCTCAAATATGGTTAAATAGTGACTTTTCCACGTTTTCATGTAGTTTGATATTACGTAAATATATTCATTTTTACCAATATTTCGATACTATTTCATGTAGTATCACGATATGTGATTTGGCCTTGAAATCTCAGAATTTCGCATAATATTGCATTTTAAGCAAGTTTTCTTGCATTTTGTTTCGTACGAAAAATCATCGAATTTAGCAATATTTTGACGTTTATCATCCCCTTTTCCTTTATTTGATTTAAACAAAATATCATCGAATTAGGCAATATTTTGCCGTTTTTCCACGTTTTTGTGAATTTTCAGTCTATGGGTATTAATTCATTATATATACGATAAAAATGATGCAAACACATTATTGATTAGATACCTTAAATACTTTATTTTCAATGAACTATTTGTTTCTCGTTAAAATACTGAGTAAGATATTGAAACGGGGACAAGTTCTGTTTATATTGCATATATCGATGTTTCAGCCGGAATAGAGCGGTTTTACGTGTACATCTTCCATCGGTAATATAAACGGAAAATCAGGAACATTTTAGTTAATTCTAATGAAAACACATTGATTTTTATCATTTGTATTGGAAACAACATTGTCATATGTCTTTTCTTGGATCTAAATAATACGAAACCTCGCTCTATGATTAGTAGTTAAAATCCTCAAATATGGTTAAATAGTGACTTTTCCACGTTTTCATGTAGTTTGATATTACGTAAATATATTCATTTTTACCAATATTTCGATACTATTTCATGTAGTATCACGATATGTGATTTGGCCTTGAAATCTCAGAATTTCGCATAATATTGCATTTTAAGCAAGTTTTCTTGCATTTTGTTTCGTACGAAAAATCCTCGAATTTACCAATATTTTGACGTTTATCATCCCCTTTTCCTTCATGTGATTTAAATAAAATATCATCGAATTAGGCAATATTTTGCCGTTTTCCACGTTTTTGTGAATTTTCAGTCGCTGGGTATTAATTCATATATATACGATAAAAATGATGCTAACACATAATTGATTAGATAACAACCTTAAATACTTCATTGCAATCATCTATTTGTTTCTCGTTAAAATACTGAGTAAGATATTGAAAGGGGAGAAGTTCGGTTTGTATTGCATATATCGACGTTTCAGCCGGATTAGAGCGGTTTTACGTGTACATCTTCCATCGGTAATATAAACGGAAAATCAGGAACATTTTAGTTAATTCTAATGAAAACACATTGATTTTTATCATTTGTATTGGAAACAACATTGTCATATGTCTTTTCTTGGGTCTAAATAATACGAAACCTCGCTCTATGATTTGAAGGTAAAATCCTCAAATATGGTAAAATAGTGACTTTTTCACGTTAATCATGTAGTTTGATATTACGCAAATATATTCATTTTTACCAATATTCCGATACTATTTCATGTAGTATCACGATATGTGATTTGGCCTTCAAATCTCAGAATTTCGCATAATATTGCATTTAAGCAAGTTTTCTTGCATTTTGTTTCGTACGAAAAATCATCGAATATAGCAATATTTTGACGTTTAACATCCCATTTTCCTTCATGTGATTTAAACAAAATATCATGGAATTAGGCAATATTTTGCCGTTTTCCACGTTTTTGTGAATTTTCAGTCCATGGGTATTAATTCATATATATTCGATAAAAATGATGCAAACACATAATTGATTAGATAATAACCTTAAATACTTCATTTTCAATCAACTATTTGTTTCTCGTTAAAATACTGAGTAAGATATTGAAAAGGGGAGAAGTTCTGTTTTTATTGCATATATCGACGTTTCAGCCGGAATAGAGCGGTTTTACGTGTACATCTTCCATCGGTAATATAAACGGAAAATCAGGAACATTTTAGTTAATTCTAATGAAAACACATTGATTTTTATCATTTGTATTGGAAACAACATTGTCATATGTCTTTTCTTGGAACTAAATAATACGAAACCTCGCTCTATGATTTGAAGGTAAAATTCTCATATATGGTAAAATAGTGACTTTTTCACGTTAATCATGTAGTTTGATATTACGCAAATATATTCATTTTTACCAATATTTCGATACTATTTCATGTAGTATCACGATATGTGATTTGGCCTTGAAATCTCAGAATTTCGCATAATATTGCATTTTAAGCAAGTTTTCTTGCATTTTGTTTCTTACGAAAAATCATCGAATTTACCAATATTTTAACGTTTATCATCCCCTTTTCCTTCATGTGATTTAAATAAAATATCATCGAATTAGGCAATATTTTGCCGTTTTCCACGTTTTTGTGAATTTTCAGTCCATGGGTATTAATTCATATATATACGATAAAAATGATGCAAACACATAATTGATTAGATAATAACCTTAAATACTTCATTGAAATCATCTATTTGTTTCTCGTTAAAATACTGAGTAAGATATTGAAAAGGGGAGAAGTTCGGTTTGTATTGCATATATCGACGTTTCAGCCGGATTAGAGCGGTTTTACGTGTACATCTTCCATCGGTAATATAAACGGAAAATCAGGAACATTTTAGTTAATTCTAATGAAAACACATTGATTTTTATCATTTGTATTGGAAACAACATTGTCATATGTCTTTTCTTGCATCAAAATAATACGAAACCTCGCTCTATGATTTGAAGTTAAAATCCTCAAATATGGTTAAATAGTGACTTTTTTCACGTTTTTCATGTAGTTTGATATTACATAAATATATTCATTTTTACCAATATTTCGATACTATTTCATGTTGTATCACGATATGTGATTTGGCCTTGAAATCTCAGAATTTCGCATAATATTGCATTTTAAGCAAGTTTTCTTGCATTTTGTTTTGTACGAAAAATCATCGAATTTAGCAATATTTTGACGTTTATCATCCCCTTTTCCTTTATGTGATTTAAACAAAATATCGTGGAATTAGGCAATATTTTGCCGTTTTCCTCGTTTTTGTGAATTTTCAGTCCATGGGTATTAATTCATATATATGCGATAAAAATGATGCAAACACATAATTGATTAGATAATAACCTTAAATACTTCATTTTCAATCAACTATTTCTTTCTCGTTAAAATAGTGAGTAAGATATTAAACGGGGGAGAAGTTCTGATTTTATTGCATATATCGACGTTCCAGCCGGAATAGAGCGGTTTTCGTGTACATCTTCCATCGGTAATATAAACGGAAAATCAGGAACATTTTAGTTAATTCTAATGAAAACACATTGATTTTTATCATTTGTATTGGAAACAACATTGTCATATGTCTTTTCTTGGGTCTAAATAATACGAAACCTCGCTCTATGATTTGAAGGTAAAATCCTCAAATATGGTAAAATAGTGACTTTTTCACGTTAATCATGTAGTTTGATATTACGCAAATATATTCATTTTTACCAATATTCCGATACTATTTCATGTAGTATCACGATATGTGATTTGGCCTTCAAATCTCAGAATTTCGCATAATATTGCATTTAAGCAAGTTTTCTTGCATTTTGTTTCGTACGAAAAATCATCGAATATAGCAATATTTTGACGTTTATCATCCCATTTTCCTTCATGTGATTTAAACAAAATATCATGGAATTAGGCAATATTTTGCCGTTTTCCACGTTTTTGTGAATTTTCAGTCCATGGGTATTAATTCATATATATACGATAAAAATGATGCAAACACATAATTGATTAGATAATAACCTTAAATACTTCATTTTCAATCAACTATTTGTTTCTCGTTAAAATACTGAGTAAGATATTGAAAAGGGGAGAAGTTCTGTTTTTATTGCATATATCGACGTTTCAGCCGGAATAGAGCGGTTTTACGTGTACATCTTCCATCGGTAATATAAACGGAAAATCAGGAACATTTTAGTTAATTCTAATGAAAACACATTGATTTTTATCATTTGTATTGGAAACAACATTGTCATATGTCTTTTCTTGGAACTAAATAATACGAAACCTCGCTCTATGATTTGAAGGTAAAATTCTCATATATGGTAAAATAGTGACTTTTTCACGTTAATCATGTAGTTTGATATTACGCAAATATATTCATTTTTACCAATATTTCGATACTATTTCATGTAGTATCACGATATGTGATTTGGCCTTGAAATCTCAGAATTTCGCATAATATTGCATTTTAAGCAAGTTTTCTTGCATTTTGTTTCTTACGAAAAATCATCGAATTTACCAATATTTTGACGTTTATCATCCCCTTTTCCTTCATGTGATTTAAATAAAATATCATCGAATTAGGCAATATTTTGCCGTTTTCCACGTTTTTGTGAATTTTCAGTCCATGGGTATTAATTCATATATATACGATAAAAATGATGCAAACACATAATTGATTAGATAATAACCTTAAATACTTCATTGAAATCATCTATTTGTTTCTCGTTAAAATACTGAGTAAGATATTGAAAAGGGGAGAAGTTCGGTTTGTATTGCATATATCGACGTTTCAGCCGGATTAGAGCGGTTTTACGTGTACATCTTCCATCGGTAATATAAACGGAAAATCAGGAACATTTTAGTTAATTCTAATGAAAACACATTGATTTTTATCATTTGTATTGGAAACAACATTGTCATATGTCTTTTCTTGCATCAAAATAATACGAAACCTCGCTCTATGATTTGAAGTTAAAATCCTCAAATATGGTTAAATAGTGACTTTTTCACGTTTTTCATGTAGTTTGATATTACATATTCATTTTTACCAATATTTCGATACTATTTCATGTTGTATCACGATATGTGATTTGGCCTTGAAATCTCAGAATTTCGCACAATATTGCATTTTAAGCAAGTTTTCTTGCATTTTGTTTTGTACGAAAAACCATCGAATTTAGCAATATTTTGACGTTTATCATCCCATTTTCATTTATGTGATTTAAACAAAATATCATGGAATTAGGCAATATTTTGCCGTTTTCCACGTTTTTGTGAATTTTCAGTCCATGGGTATTAATTCATATATATGCGATAAAAATGATGCAAACACATAATTGATTAGATAATAACCTTAAATACTTCATTTTCAATCAACTATTTCTTTCTCGTTAAAATACTGAGTAAGATATTAAACGTGGGAGAAGTTCTGATTTTATTGCATATATCGACGTTCCAGCCGGAATAGAGCGGTTTTCGTGTACATCTTCCATCGGTAATATAAACGGAAAATCAGGAACATTTTAGTTAATTCTAATGAAAACACATTGATTTTTATCATTTGTATTGGAAACAACATTGTCATATGTCTTTTCTTGGATCAAAATAATACGAAACCTCGCTCTATGATTTGAAGTTAAAATCCTCAAATATAGTTAAATAGTGACTTTTTCACGTTAATCATGTAGTTTGTTATTACGCAAATATATTCATTTTTACCAATATTTCGATACTATTTCATGTAGTATCACGATATGTGATTTGGCCTTCAAATCTCAGAATTTCGCATAATATTGCATTTTAAGCAAGTTTTTTTTGCATTTTGTTTCGTACGAAAAATCCTCGAATTTACCAATATTTTGATGTTTATCATCCCCTTTTCCTTCATGTGATTTAAATAAAATATCATCGAATTAGGCAATATTTTGCCGTTTTCCACGTTTTTGTGAATTTTCAGTCGCTGGGTATTAATTCATATATATACGATAAAAATGATGCTAACACATAATTGATTAGATAACAACCTTAAATACTTCATTGCAATCATCTATTTTTTTCTCGTTAAAATACTGAGTAAGATATTGAAAAGGGGAAAAGTTCGGTTTGTATTGCATATATGGACGTTTCAGCCGGATTAGAGCGGTTTTACGTGTACATCTTCCATCGGTAATATAAACAGAAAATCAGGAACATTTTAGTTAATTCTAATGAAAACACATTGATTTTTATCATTTGTATTGGAAACAACATTGTCATATGTCTTTTCTTGCATCAAAATAATACGAAACCTCGCTCTATGATTTGAAGTTAAAATCCTCAAATATGGTTAAATAGTGACTTTTTCACGTTTTTCATGCAGTTTGATATTACATATTCATTTTTACCAATATTTCGATACTATTTCATGTTGTATCACGATATGTGATTTGGCCTTGAAATCTCAGAATTTCGCATAATATTGCATTTTAAGCAAGTTTTCTTGCATTTTGTTTTGTACGAAAAATCATAGAATTTAGCAATATTTTGACGATTATCATCCCCTTTTCCTTTATGTGATTTAAACAAAATATCATGGAATTAGGCAATATTTTGCCGTTTTCCACGTTTTTGTGAATTTTCAGTCCATGGGTATTAATTCATATATATACGATAAAAATGATGCAAACACATAATTGATTAGATAATAACCTTAAATACTTCATTTTCAATCAACTATTTGTTTCTCGTTAAAATACTGAGTAAGATGTTGAAAAGGGGAGAAGTTCTGTTTTTATTGCATATATCGACGTTTCAGCCGGAAGAGAGCGGTTTTACGTGTACATCTTCCATCGGTAATATAAACGGAAAATCAGGAACATTTTAGTTAATTTTAATGAAAACACATTGATTTTTATCATTTGTATTGGAAACAACATTGTCATATGTCTTTTCTTGGAACTAAATAATACGAAACCTCGCTCTATGATTTGAAGGTAAAATTCTCATATATGGTAAAATAGTGACTTTTTCACGTTAATCATGTAGTTTGATATTTCGCAAATATATTCATTTTTACCAATATTTCGATACTATTTCATGTAGTATCACGATATGTGATTTGGCCTTGAAATCTCAGAATTTCGCATAATATTGCATTTTAAGCAAGTTTTCTTGCATTTTGTTTCGTACGAAAAATCATAGAATTTAGCAATATTTTGACGTTTATCATCCCCTTTTCCTTTATTTGATTTAAACAAAATATCATCGAATTAGGCAATATTTTGCCGTTTTTCCACGTTTTTGTGAATTTTCAGTCTATGGGTATTAATTCATTATATATACGATAAAAATGATGCAAACACATAATTGATTAGATAATAACCTTAAATACTTCATTTTCAATCAACTATTTGTTTCTCGTTAAAATACTGAGTAAGATATTGAAACAGGGACAAGTTCTGTTTTTATTGCATATATCGACGTTTCAGCCGGAATAGAGCGGTTTTACGTGTACATCTTCCATCGGTAATATAAACGGAAAATCAGGAACATTTTAGTTAATTCTAATGAAAACACATTGATTTTTATCATTTTTATTGGAAACAACATTGTCATATATTATTGGAACTAAATAATACGAAACCTCGTTCTATGATTTGAAGGTAAAACCCTCAAATATGGTAAAATAGTAACTTTTTCACGTTAATCATGTAGTTTGATATTACGCAAATATATTCATTTTTACCAATATTTCGATACTATTTCGTGTAGTATCACGATATGTGATTTGGCCTTCAAATCTCAGAATTTCGCATAATATTGCATTTTAAGCAAGTTTTCTTGCATTTTGTTTCGTACGAAAAATCATCGAATTTAGCAATATTTTGACGTTTATCATCCCCTTTTCCTTTATTTGATTTAAACAAAATATCATCGAATTAGGCAATATTTTGCCGTTTTTCCACGTTTTTGTGAATTTTCAGTCTATGGGTATTAATTCATTATATATACGATAAAAATGATGCAAACACATTATTGATTAGATACCTTAAATACTTTATTTTCAATGAACTATTTGTTTCTCGTTAAAATACTGAGTAAGATATTGAAACGGGGACAAGTTCTGTTTATATTGCATATATCGATGTTTCAGCCGGAATAGAGTGGTTTTACGTGTACATCTTCCATCGGTAATATAAACGGAAAATCAGGAACATTTTAGTTAATTCTAATGAAAACACATTGATTTTTATCATTTGTATTGGAAACAACATTGTCATATGTCTTTTCTTGGATCAAAATAATACGAAACCTCGCTCTATGATTTGAAGTTAAAATCCTCAAATATAGTTAAATAGTGACTTTTTCACGTTAATCATGTAGTTTGTTATTACGCAAATATATTCATTTTTACCAATATTTCGATACTATTTCATGTAGTATCACGATATGTGATTTGGCCTTCAAATCTCAGAATTTCGCATAATATTGCATTTTAAGCAAGTTTTCTTGCATTTTGTTTCGTACGAAAAATCCTCGAATTTACCAATATTTTGACGTTTATCATCCCCTTTTCCTTCATGTGATTTAAATAAAATATCATCGAATTAGGCAATATTTTGCCGTTCTCCACGTTTTTGTGAATTTTCAGTCGCTGGGTATTAATTCATATATATACGATAAAAATGATGCTAACACATAATTGATTAGATAACAACCTTAAATACTTCATTGCAATCATCTATTTTTTTCTCGTTAAAATACTGAGTAAGATATTGAAAAGGGGAGAAGTTCGGTTGGTATTGCATATATCGACATTTCAGCCGGATTAGAGCGGTTTTACGTGTACATCTTCCATCGGTAATATAAACGGAAAATCAGGAACATTTTAGTTAATTCTAATGAAAACACATTGATTTTTATCATTTGTATTGGAAACAACATTGTCATATGTCTTTTCTTGGAACTAAATAATACGAAACCTCGCTCTATGATTTGAAGGTAAAATTCTCATATATGGTAAACTAGTGACTTTTTCACGTTAATCATGTAGTTTGATATTACGCAAATATATTCATTTTTACCAATATTTCGATACTATTTCATGTTGTATCACGATATGTGATTTGGCCTTGAAATCTCAGAATTTCGCATAATATTGCATTTTAAGCAAGTTTTCTTGCATTTTGTTTTGTACGAAAAATCATCGAATTTAGCAATATTTTGACGTTTATCATCCCCTTTTCCTTTATGTGATTTAAACAAAATATCATGGAATTAGGCAATATTTTGCCGTTTTCCACGTTTTTGTGAATTTTCAGTCCATGGGTATTAATTCATATATATACGATAAAAATGATGCAAACACATAATTGATTAGATAATAACCTTAAATACTTCATTTTCAATCAACTATTTGTTTCTCGTTAAAATACTGAGTAAGATATTGAAAAGGGGAGAAGTTCTGTTTTTATTGCATATATCGACGTTTCAGCCGGAATAGAGCGGTTTTACGTGTACATCTTCCATCGGTAATATAAACGGAAAATCAGGAACATTTTAGTTAATTCTAATGAAAACACATTGATTTTTATCATTTGTATTGGAAACAACATTGTCATATGTCTTTTCTTGGAACTAAATAATACGAAACCTCGCTCTATGATTTGAAGGTAAAATTCTCATATATGGTAAACTAGTGAATTTTTCACGTTAATCATGTAGTTTGATATTACGCAAATATATTCATTTTTACCAATATTTCGATACTATTTCATGTAGTATCACGATATGTGATTTGGCCTTGAAATCTCAGAATTTCGCATAATATTGCATTTTAAGCAAGTTTTCTTGCATTTTGTTTCGTACGAAAAATCATCGAATTTACCAATATTTTGACGTTTATCATCCCCTTTTCCTTCATGTGATTTAAATAAAATATCATCGAATAGGCAATATTTTGCCGTTTTCCACGTTTTTGTGAATTTTCAGTCCATGGGTATTAATTCATATATATACGATAAAAATGATGCAAACAC
Source organism: Procambarus clarkii (assembly GCF_040958095.1). Taxonomy (NCBI): domain Eukaryota; kingdom Metazoa; phylum Arthropoda; class Malacostraca; order Decapoda; family Cambaridae; genus Procambarus; species Procambarus clarkii. The sequence continues at coordinate 1,619,674 of NC_091234.1, read as the reverse complement.
ATAATTGATTAGATAATAACCTTAAATACTTCATTGAAATCATCTATTTGTTTCTCGTTAAAATACTGAGTAAGATATTGAAAAGGGGAGAAGTTCGGTTTGTATTGCATATATCGACATTTCAGCCGGATTAGAGCGGTTTTACGTGTACATCTTCCATCGGTAATATAAACGGAAAATCAGGAACATTTTAGTTAATTCTAATGAAAACACATTGATTTTTATCATTTGTATTGGAAACAACATTGTCATATGTCTTTTCTTGGATCTAAATAATACGAAACCTCGCTCTATGATTAGTAGTTAAAATCCTCAAATATGGTTAAATAGTGACTTTTTCACGTTTTCATGTAGTTTGATATTACGTAAATATATTCATTTTTACCAATATTTCGATACTATTTCATGTAGTATCACGATATGTGATTTGGCCTTGAAATCTCAGAATTTCGCATAATATTGCATTTTAAGCAAGTTTTCTTGCATTTTGTTTCGTACGAAAAATCATAGAATTTAGCAATATTTTGACGTTTATCATCCCCTTTTCCTTTATTTGATTTAAACAAAATATCATCGAATTAGGCAATATTTTGCCGTTTTTCCACGTTTTTGTGAATTTTCAGTCTATGGGTATTAATTCATTATATATACGATAAAAATTATGCAAACACATAATTGATTAGATACCTTAAATACTTTATTTTCAATTAACTATTTGTTTCTCGTTAAAATACTGAGTAAGATATTGAAACAGGGACAAGTTCTGTTTTTATTGCATATATCGACGTTTCAGCCGGAATAGAGCGGGTTTACGTGTATATCTTCCATCGGTAATATAAACGGAAAATCAGGAACATTTTAGTTAATTCTAATGAAAACACATTGATTTTTATCATTTGTATTGGAAACAACATTGTCATATATTATTGGAACTAAATAATACGAAACCTCGTTCTATGATTTGAAGGTAAAATCCTCAAATATGGTAAAATAGTAACTTTTTCACGTTAATCATGTAGTTTGATATTACGCAAATATATTCATTTTTACCAATATTTCGATACTATTTCATGTAGTATCACGATATGTGATTTGGCCTTCAAATCTCAGAATTTCGCATAATATTGCATTTTAAGCAAGTTTTCTTGCATTTTGTTTTGTACGAAAAATCATCGAATTTAGCAATATTTTGACGTTAATCATCCCCTTTTCCTTTATGTGATTTAAACAAAATATCATGGAATTAGGCAATATTTTGCCGTTTTCCACGTTTTTGTGAATTTTCAGTCCATGGGTATTAATTCATATATATACGATAAAAATGATGCAAACACATAATTGATTAGATAATAACCTTAAATACTTCATTTTCAATCAACTATTTGTTTCTCGTTAAAATACTGAGTAAGATGTTGAAAAGGGGAGAAGTTCTGTTTTTATTGCATATATCGATGTTTCAGCCGGAATAGAGCGGTTTTACGTGTACATCTTCCATCGGTAATATAAACGGAAAATCAGGAACATTTTAGTTAATTCTAATGAAAACACATTGATTTTTATCATTTGTATTGGAAACAACATTGTCATATGTCTTTTCTTGGAACTAAATAATACGAAACCTCGCTCTATGATTTGAAGGTAAAATTCTCATATATGGTAAAATAGTGACTTTTTCACGTTAATCATGTATATTGATATTACGCAAATATATTCATTTTTACCAATATTTCGATACTATTTCATGTAGTATCACGATATGTGATTTGGCCTTGAAATCTCAGAATTTCGCAAAATATTGCATTTTAAGCAAGTTTTCTTGCATTTTGTTTCGTACGAAAAATCATAGAATTTAGCAATATTTTGACGTTTATCATCCCCTTTTCCTTTATTTGATTTAAACAAAATATCATCGAATTAGGCAATATTTTGCCGTTTTTCCACGTTTTTGTGAATTTTCAGTCTATGGGTATTAATTCATTATATATACGATAAAAATGATGCAAACACATAATTGATTAGATAATAACCTTAAATACTTCATTTTCAATCAACTATTTGTTTCTCGTTAAAATACTGAGTAAGATATTGAAACAGGGACAAGTTCTGTTTTTATTGCATATATCGACGTTTCAGCCGGAATAGAGCGGTTTTACGTGTACATCTTCCATCGGTAATATAAACGGAAAATCAGGAACATTTTAGTTAATTCTAATGAAAACACATTGATTTTTATCATTTGTATTGGAAACAACATTGTCATATATTATTGGAACTAAATAATACGAAACCTCGTTCTATGATTTGAAGGTAAAATCCTCAAATATGGTAAAATAGTAACTTTTTCACGTTAATCATGTAGTTTGATATTACGCAAATATATTCATTTTTACCAATATTTCGATACTATTTCGTGTAGTATCACGATATGTGATTTGGCCTTCAAATCTCAGAATTTCGCAAAAATTGCATTTTAAGCAAGTTTTCTTGCATTTTGTTTCGTACGAAAAATCATCGAATTTAGCAATATTTTGACGTTTATCATCCCCTTTTCCTTTATTTGATTTAAACAAAATATCATCGAATTAGGCAATATTTTGCCGTTTTTCCACGTTTTTGTGAATTTTCAGTCTATCGGTATTAATTCATTATATATACGATAAAAATGATGCAAACACATTATTGATTAGATACCTTAAATACTTTATTTTCAATGAACTATTTGTTTCTCGTTAAAATACTGAGTAAGATATTGAAACGGGGACAAGTTCTGTTTATATTGCATATATCGATGTTTCAGCCGGAATAGAGCGGTTTTACGTGTACATCTTCCATCGGTAATATAAACGGAAAATCAGGAACATTTTAGTTAATTCTAATGAAAACACATTGATTTTTATCATTTGTATTGGAAACAACATTGTCATATGTCTTTTCTTGGATCAAAATAATACGAAACCTCGCTCTATGATTTGAAGTTAAAATCCTCAAATATAGTTAAATAGTGACTTTTTCACGTTAATCATGTAGTTTGTTATTACGCAAATATATTCATTTTTACCAATATTTCGATACTATTTCATGTAGTATCACGATATGTGATTTGGCGTTCAAATCTCAGAATTTCGCATAATATTGCATTTTAAGCAAGTTTTCTTGCATTTTGTTTCGTACGAAAAATCCTCGAATTTACCAATATTTTGATGTTTATCATCCCCTTTTCCTTCATGTGATTTAAATAAAATATCATCGAATTAGGCAATATTTTGCCGTTTTCCACGTTTTTGTGAATTTTCAGTCGCTGGGTATTAATTCATATATATACGATAAAAATGATGCTAACACATAATTGATTAGATAACAACCTTAAATACTTCATTGCAATCATCTATTTTTTTCTCGTTAAAATACTGAGTAAGATATTGAAAAGGGGAAAAGTTCGGTTTGTATTGCATATATGGACGTTTCAGCCGGATTAGAGCGGTTTTACGTATACATCTTCCATCGGTAATATAAACGGAAAATCAGGAACATTTTAGTTAATTCTAATGAAAACACATTGATTTTTATCATTTGTATTGGAAACAACATTGTCATATGTCTTTTCTTGCATCAAAATAATACGAAACCTCGCTCTATGATTTGAAGTTAAAATCCTCAAATATGGTTAAATAGTGACTTTTTCACGTTTTTCATGTAGTTTGATATTACATATTCATTTTTAACAATATTTCGATACTATTTCATGTTGTATCACGATATGTGATTTGGCCTTGAAATCTCAGAATTTCGCATAATATTGCATTTTAAGCAAGTTTTCTTGCATTTTGTTTTGTACGAAAAATCATCGAATTTAGCAATATTTTGACGTTTATCATCCCCTTTTCCTTTATGTGATTTAAACAAAATATCATGGAATTAGGCAATATTTTGCCGTTTTCCACGTTTTTGTGAATTTTCAGTCCATGGGTATTAATTCATATATATACGATAAAAATGATGCAAACACATAATTGATTAGATAATAACCTTAAATTCTTCATTTTCAATCAACTATTTGTTTCTCGTTAAAATACTGAGTAAGATGTTGAAAAGGGGAGAAGTTCTGTTTTTATTGCATATATCGACGTTTCAGCCGGAAGAGAGCGGTTTTACGTGTACATCTTCCATCGGTAATATAAACGGAAAATCAGGAACATTTTAGTTAATTTTAATGAAAACACATTGATTTTTATCATTTGTATTGGAAACAACATTGTCATATGTCTTTTCTTGGAACTAAATAATACGAAACCTCACTCTATGATTTGAAGGTAAAATTCTCATATATGGTAAAATAGTGACTTTTTCACGTTAATCATGTAGTTTGATATTACGCAAATATATTCATTTTTACCAATATTTCGATACTATTTCATGTAGTATCACGATATGTGATTTGGCCTTGAAATCTCAGAATTTCGCATAATATTGCATTTTAAGCAAGTTTTCTTGCATTTTGTTTCGTACGAAAAATCATAGAATTTAGCAATATTTTGACGTTTATCATCCCCTTTTCCTTTATTTGATTTAAACAAAATATCATCGAATTAGGCAATATTTTGCCGTTTTTCCACGTTTTTGTGAATTTTCAGTCTATGGGTATTAATTCATTATATATACGATAAAAATGATGCAAACACATAATTGATTAGATAATAACCTTAAATACTTCATTTTCAATCAACTATTTGTTTCTCGTTAAAATACTGAGTAAGATATTGAAACAGGGACAAGTTCTGTTTTTATTGCATATATCGACGTTTCAGCCGGAATAGAGCGGTTTTACGTGTACATCTTCCATCGGTAATATAAACGGAAAATCAGGAACATTTTAGTTAATTCTAATGAAAACACATTGATTTTTATCATTTTTATTGGAAACAACATTGTCATATATTATTGGAACTGAATAATACGAAACCTCGTTCTATGATTTGAAGGTAAAACCCTCAAATATGGTAAAATAGTAACTTTTTCACGTTAATCATGTAGTTTGATATTACGCAAATATATTCATTTTTACCAATATTTCGATACTATTTCGTGTAGTATCACGATATGTGATTTGGCCTTCAAATCTCAGAATTTCGCATAATATTGCATTTTAAGCAAGTTTTCTTGCATTTTGTTTCGTACGAAAAATCATCGAATTTAGCAATATTTTGACGTTTATCATCCCCTTTTCCTTTATTTGATTTAAACAAAATATCATCGAATTAGGCAATATTTTGCCGTTTTTCCACGTTTTTGTGAATTTTCAGTCTATGGGTATTAATTCATTATATATACGATAAAAATGATGCAAACACATTATTGATTAGATACCTTAAATACTTTATTTTCAATGAACTATTTGTTTCTCGTTAAAATACTGAGTAAGATATTGAAACGGGGACAAGTTCTGTTTATATTGCATATATCGATGTTTCAGCCGGAATAGAGCGGTTTTACGTGTACATCTTCCATCGGTAATATAAACGGAAAATCAGGAACATTTTAGTTAATTCTAATGAAAACACATTGATTTTTATCATTTGTATTGGAAACAACATTGTCATATGTCTTTTCTTGGATCAAAATAATACGAAACCTCGCTCTATGATTTGAAGTTAAAATCCTCAAATATAGTTAAATAGTGACTTTTTCACGTTAATCATGTAGTTTGTTATTACGCAAATATATTCATTTTTACCAATATTTCGATACTATTTCATGTAGTATCACGATATGTGATTTGGCCTTGAAATCTCAGAATTTCGCATAATATTGCATTTTAAGCAAGTTTTCTTGCATTTTGTTTCGTACGAAAAATCATCGAATTTACCAATATTTTGACGTTTATCATCCCCTTTTCCTTCATGTGATTTAAATAAAATATTATCGAATAGGCAATATTTTGCCGTTTTCCACGTTTTTGTGAATTTTCAGTCCATGGGTATTAATTCATATATATACGATAAAAATGATGCAAACACATAATTGATTAGATAATAACCTTAAATACTTCATTGAAATCATCTATTTGTTTCTCGTTAAAATACTGAGTAAGATATTGAAAAGGGGAGAAGTTCGGTTTGTATTGCATATATCGACATTTCAGCCGGATTAGAGCGGTTTTACGTGTACATCTTCCATCGGTAATATAAACGGAAAATCAGGAACATTTTAGTTAATTCTAATGAAAACACATTGATTTTTATCATTTGTATTGGAAACAACATTGTCATATGTCTTTTCTTGGATCTAAATAATACGAAACCTCGCTCTATGATTAGTAGTTAAAATCAACAAATATGGTTAAATAGTGACTTTTTCACGTTTTCATGTAGTTTGATATTACGTAAATATATTCATTTTTACCAATATTTCGATACTATTTCATGTAGTATCACGATATGTGATTTGGCCTTGAAATCTCAGAATTTCGCATAATATTGCATTTTAAGCAAGTTTTCTTGCATTTTGTTTCGTACGAAAAATCATAGAATTTAGCAATATTTTGACGTTTATCATCCCCTTTTCCTTTATTTGATTTAAACAAAATATCATCGAATTAGGCAATATTTTGCCGTTTTTCCACGTTTTTGTGAATTTTCAGTCTATGGGTATTAATTCATTATATATACGATAAAAATTATGCAAACACATAATTGATTAGATAATAACCTTAAATACTTCATTTTCAATCAACTATTTGTTTCTCGTTAAAATACTGAGTAAGATATTGAAACAGGGACAAGTTCTGTTTTTATTGCATATATCGACGTTTCAGCCGGAATAGAGCGGTTTTACGTGTATATCTTCCATCGGTAATATAAACGGAAAATCAGGAACATTTTAGTTAATTCTAATGAAAACACATTGATTTTTATCATTTGTATTGGAAACAACATTGTCATATATTATTGGAACTAAATAATACGAAACCTCGTTCTACGATATGAAGGTAAAATCCTCAAATATGGTAAAATAGTAACTTTTTCACGTTAATCATGTAGTTTGATATTACGCAAATATATTCATTTTTACCAATATTTCGATACTATTTCATGTAGTATCACGATATGTGATTTGGCCTTCAAATCTCAGAATTTCGCATAATATTGCATTTTAAGCAAGTTTTCTTGCATTTTGTTTCGTACGAAAAATCATCGAATTTACCAATATTTTGACGTTTATCATCCCCTTTTCCTTTATTTGATTTAAACAAAATATCATCGAATTAGGCAATATTTTGCCTTTTTTCCACGTTTTTGTGAATTTTCAGTCTATGGGTATTAATTCATTATATATACGATAAAAATGATGCAAACACATTATTGATTAGATACCTTAAATACTTTATTTTCAATGAACTATTTGTTTCTCGTTAAAATACTGAGTAAGATATTGAAACGGGGACAAGTTCTGTTTATATTGCATATATCGATGTTTCACCCGGAATAGAGCGGTTTTACGTGTACATCTTCCATCGGTAATATAAACGGAGAATCAGGAACATTTTAGTTAATTCTAATGAAAACACATTGATTTTTATCATTTGTATTGGAAACAACATTGTCATATGTCTTTTCTTGGAACTAAATAATACGAAACCTCGCTCTATGATTTGAAGGTAAAATTCTCATATATGGTAAACTAGTGACTTTTTCACGTTAATCATGTAGTTTGATATTACGCAAATATATTCATTTTTACCAATATTTCGATACTATTTCATGTTGTATCACGATATGTGATTTGGCCTTGAAATCTCAGAATTTCGCATAATATTGCATTTTAAGCAAGTTTTCTTGCATTTTGTTTTGTACGAAAAATCATCGAATTTAGCAATATTTTGACGTTTATCATCCCCTTTTCCTTTATGTGATTTAAACAAAATATCATGGAATTAGGCAATATTTTGCCGTTTTCCACGTTTTTGTGAATTTTCAGTCCATGGGTATTAATTCATATATATACGATAAAAATGATGCAAACACATAATTGATTAGATAATAACCTTAAATACTTCATTTTCAATCAACTATTTGTTTCTCGTTAAAATACTGAGTAAGATATTGAAAAGGGGAGAAGTTCTGTTTTTATTGCATATATCGACGTTTCAGCCGGAATAGAGCGGTTTTACGTGTACATCTTCCATCGGTAATATAAACGGAAAATCAGGAACATTTTAGTTAATTCTAATGAAAACACATTGATTTTTATCATTTGTATTGGAAACAACATTGTCATATGTCTTTTCTTGGAACTAAATAATACGAAACCTCGCTCTATGATTTGAAGGTAAAATTCTCATATATGGTAAACTAGTGACTTTTTCACGTTAATCATGTAGTTTGATATTACGCAAATATATTCATTTTTACCAATATTTCGATACTATTTTATGTATTATCACGATATGTGATTTGGCCTTGAAATCTCAGAATTTCGCATAATATTGCATTTTAAGCAAGTTTTCTTGCATTTTGTTTCGTACGAAAAATCATCGAATTTACCAATATTTTGACGTTTATCATCCCCTTTTCCTTCATGTGATTTAAATAAAATATCATCGAATAGGCAATATTTTGCCGTTTTCCACGTTTTTGTGAATTTTCAGTCCATGGGTATTAATTCATATATATACGATAAAAATGATGCAAACACATAATTGATTAGATAATAACCTTAAATACTTCATTGAAATCATCTATTTGTTTCTCGTTAAAATACTGAGTAAGATATTGAAAAGGGGAGAAGTTCGGTTTGTATTGCATATATCGACATTTCAGCCGAATTAGAGCGGTTTTACGTGTACATCTTCCATCGGTAATATAAACGGAAAATCAGGAACATTTTAGTTAATTCTAATGAAAACACATTGATTTTTATCATTTGTATTGGAAACAACATTGTCATATGTCTTTTCTTGGATCTAAATAATACGAAACCTCGCTCTATGATTAGTAGTTAAAATCCTCAAATAAGGTTAAATAGTGACTTTTTCACGTTTTCATGTAGTTTGATATTACGTAAATATATTCATTTTTACCAATATTTCGATACTATTTCATGTAGTATCACGATATGTGATTTGGCCTTGAAATCTCAGAATTTCGCATAATATTGCATTTTAAGCAAGTTTTCTTGCATTTTGTTTCGTACGAAAAATCATAGAATTTAGCAATATTTTGACGTTTATCATCCCCTTTTCCTTTATTTGATTTAAACAAAATATCATCGAATTAGGCAATATTTTGCCGTTTTTCCACGTTTTTGTGAATTTTCAGTCTATGGGTATTAATTCATTATATATACGATGAAAATTATGCAAACACATAATTGATTAGATAATAACCTTAAATACTTCATTTTCAATCAACTATTTGTTTCTCGTTAAAATACTGAGTAAGATATTGAAACAGGGACAAGTTCTGTTTTTATTGCATATATCGACGTTTCAGCCGGAATAGAGCGGTTTTACGTGTACATCTTCCATCGGTAATATAAACGGAAAATCAGGAACATTTTAGTTAATTCTAATGAAAACACATTGATTTTTATCATTTGTATTGGAAACAACATTGTCATATATTATTGGAACTAAATAATACGAAACCTCGTTCTATGATTTGAAGGTAAAATCCTCAAATATGGTAAAATAGTAACTTTTTCACGTTAATCATGTAGTTTGATATTACTCAAATATATTCATTTTTACCAATATTTCGATACTATTTCATGTAGTATCACGATATGTGATTTGGCCTTCAAATCTCAGAATTTCGCATAATATTGCATTTTAAGCAAGTTTTCTTGCATTTTGTTTCGTACGAAAAATCATCGAATTTACCAATATTTTGACGTTTATCATCCCCTTTTCCTTTATTTGATTTAAACAAAATATAATCGAATTAGGCAATATTTTGCCTTTTTTCCAAGTTTTTCTGAATTTTCAGTCTATGGGTATTAATTCATTATATATACGATAAAAATGATGCAAACACATTATTGATTAGATACCTTAAATACTTTATTTTCAATGAACTATTTGTTTCTCGTTAAAATACTGAGTAAGATATTGAAACGGGGACAAGTTCTGTTTATATTGCATATATCGATGTTTCAGCCGGAATAGAGCGGTTTTACGTGTACATCTTCCATCGGTAATATAAACGGAAAATCAGGAACATTTTAGTTAATTCTAATGAAAACACATTGATTTTTATCATTTGTATTGGAAACAACATTGTCATATGTCTTTTCTTGGATCAAAATAATACGAAACCTCGCTCTATGATTTGAAGTTAAAATCCTCAAATATAGTTAAATAGTGACTTTTTCACGTTAATCATGTAGTTTGTTATTACGCAAATATATTCATTTTTACCAATATTTCGATACTATTTCATGTAGTATCACGATATGTGATTTGGCCTTCAAATCTCAGAATTTCGCATAATATTGCATTTTAAGCAAGTTTTCTTGCATTTTGTTTCGTACGAAAAATCCTCGAATTTACCAATATTTTGACGTTTATCATCCCCTTTTCCTTCATGTGATTTAAATAAAATATCATCGAATTAGGCAATATTTTACCGTTTTCCACGTTTTTGTGAATTTTCAGTCGCTGGGTATTAATTCATATATATACGATAAAAATGATGCTAACACATAATTGATTAGATAACAACCTTAAATACTTCATTGCAATCATCTATTTGTTTCTCGTTAAAATACTGAGTAAGATATTGAAAATGGGAGAAGTTCGGTTTGTATTGCATATATCGACGTTTCAGCCGGATTAGAGCGGTTTTACGTGTACATCTTCCATCGGTAATATAAACGGAAAATCAGGAACATTTTAGTTAATTCTAATGAAAACACATTGATTTTTATCATTTGTATTGGAAACAACATTGTCATATGTCTTTTCTTGGGTCTAAATAATACGAAACCTCGCTCTATGATTTGAAGGTAAAATCCTCAAATATGGTAAAATAGTGACTTTTTCACGTTAATCATGTAGTTTGATATTACGCAAATATATTCATTTTTACCAATATTCCGATACTATTTCATGTAGTATCACGATATGTGATTTGGCCTTCAAATCTCAGAATTTCGCATAATATTGCATTTAAGCAAGTTTTCTTGCATTTTGTTTCGTACGAAAAATCATCGAATATAGCAATATTTTGACGTTTATCATCCCATTTTCCTTCATGTGATTTAAACAAAATATCATGGAATTAGGCAATATTTTGCCGTTTTCCACGTTTTTGTGAATTTTCAGTCCATGGGTATTAATTCATATATATACGATAAAAATGATGCAAACACATAATTGATTAGATAATAACCTTAAATACTTCATTTTCAATCAACTATTTGTTTCTCGTTAAAATACTGAGTAAGATGTTGAAAAGGGGAGAAGTTCTGTTTTTATTGCATATATCGACGTTTCAGCCGGAATAGAGCGGTTTTACGTGTACATCTTCCATCGGTAATATAAACGGAAAATCAGGAACATTTTAGTTAATTCTAATGAAAACACATTGATTTTTATCATTTGTATTGGAAACAACATTGTCATATGTCTTTTCTTGGAACTAAATAATACGAAACCTCGCTCTATGATTTGAAGGTAAAATTCTCATATATGGTAAAATAGTGACTTTTTCACGTTAATCATGTAGTTTGATATTACGCAAATATATTCATTTTTACCAATATTCCGATACTATTTCATGTAGTATCACGATATGTGATTTGGCCTTCAAATCTCAGAATTTCGCATAATATTGCATTTAAGCAAGTTTTCTTGCATTTTGTTTCGTACGAAAAATCATAGAATTTAGCAATATTTTGACGTTTATCATCCCCTTTTCCTTTATTTGATATAAACAAAATATCATCGAATTAGGCAATATTTTGCCGTTTTTCCACGTTTTTGTGAATTTTCAGTCTATGGGTATTAATTCATTATATATACGATGAAAATTATGCAAACACATAATTGATTAGATAATAACCTTAAATACTTCATTTTCAATCAACTATTTGTTTCTCGTTAAAATACTGAGTAAGATATTGAAACAGGGACAAGTTCTGTTTTTATTGCATATATCGACGTTTCAGCCGGAATAGAGCGGTTTTACGTGTACATCTTCCATCGGTAATATAAACGGAAAATCAGGAACATTTTAGTTAATTCTAATGAAAACACATTGATTTTTATCATTTGTATTGGAAACAACATTGTCATATATTATTGGAACTAAATAATACGAAACCTCGTTCTATGATTTGAAGGTAAAATCCTCAAATATGGTAAAATAGTAACTTTTTCACGTTAATCATGTAGTTTGATATTACTCAAATATATTCATTTTTACCAATATTTCGATACTATTTCATGTAGTATCACGATATGTGATTTGGCCTTCAAATCTCAGAATTTCGCATAATATTGCATTTTAAGCAAGTTTTCTTGCATTTTGTTTCGTACGAAAAATCATCGAATTTACCAATATTTTGACGTTTATCATCCCCTTTTCCTTTATTTGATTTAAACAAAATATAATCGAATTAGGCAATATTTTGCCTTTTTTCCAAGTTTTTCTGAATTTTCAGTCTATGGGTATTAATTCATTATATATACGATAAAAATGATGCAAACACATTATTGATTAGATACCTTAAATACTTTATTTTCAATGAACTATTTGTTTCTCGTTAAAATACTGAGTAAGATATTGAAACGGGGACAAGTTCTGTTTATATTGCATATATCGATGTTTCAGCCGGAATAGAGCGGTTTTACGTGTACATCTTCCATCGGTAATATAAACGGAAAATCAGGAACATTTTAGTTAATTCTAATGAAAACACATTGATTTTTATCATTTGTATTGGAAACAACATTGTCATATGTCTTTTCTTGGATCAAAATAATACGAAACCTCGCTCTATGATTTGAAGTTAAAATCCTCAAATATAGTTAAATAGTGACTTTTTCACGTTAATCATGTAGTTTGTTATTACGCAAATATATTCATTTTTACCAATATTTCGATACTATTTCATGTAGTATCACGATATGTGATTTGGCCTTCAAATCTCAGAATTTCGCATAATATTGCATTTTAAGCAAGTTTTCTTGCATTTTGTTTCGTACGAAAAATCCTCGAATTTACCAATATTTTGACGTTTATCATCCCCTTTTCCTTCATGTGATTTAAATAAAATATCATCGAATTAGGCAATATTTTACCGTTTTCCACGTTTTTGTGAATTTTCAGTCGCTGGGTATTAATTCATATATATACGATAAAAATGATGCTAACACATAATTGATTAGATAACAACCTTAAATACTTCATTGCAATCATCTATTTGTTTCTCGTTAAAATACTGAGTAAGATATTGAAAATGGGAGAAGTTCGGTTTGTATTGCATATATCGACGTTTCAGCCGGATTAGAGCGGTTTTACGTGTACATCTTCCATCGGTAATATAAACGGAAAATCAGGAACATTTTAGTTAATTCTAATGAAAACACATTGATTTTTATCATTTGTATTGGAAACAACATTGTCATATGTCTTTTCTTGGGTCTAAATAATACGAAACCTCGCTCTATGATTTGAAGGTAAAATCCTCAAATATGGTAAAATAGTGACTTTTTCACGTTAATCATGTAGTTTGATATTACGCAAATATATTCATTTTTACCAATATTCCGATACTATTTCATGTAGTATCACGATATGTGATTTGGCCTTCAAATCTCAGAATTTCGCATAATATTGCATTTAAGCAAGTTTTCTTGCATTTTGTTTCGTACGAAAAATCATCGAATATAGCAATATTTTGACGTTTATCATCCCATTTTCCTTCATGTGATTTAAACAAAATATCATGGAATTAGGCAATATTTTGCCGTTTTCCACGTTTTTGTGAATTTTCAGTCCATGGGTATTAATTCATATATATACGATAAAAATGATGCAAACACATAATTGATTAGATAATAACCTTAAATACTTCATTTTCAATCAACTATTTGTTTCTCGTTAAAATACTGAGTAAGATGTTGAAAAGGGGAGAAGTTCTGTTTTTATTGCATATATCGACGTTTCAGCCGGAATAGAGCGGTTTTACGTGTACATCTTCCATCGGTAATATAAACGGAAAATCAGGAACATTTTAGTTAATTCTAATGAAAACACATTGATTTTTATCATTTGTATTGGAAACAACATTGTCATATGTCTTTTCTTGGAACTAAATAATACGAAACCTCGCTCTATGATTTGAAGGTAAAATTCTCATATATGGTAAAATAGTGACTTTTTCACGTTAATCATGTAGTTTGATATTACGCAAATATATTCATTTTTACCAATATTCCGATACTATTTCATGTAGTATCACGATATGTGATTTGGCCTTCAAATCTCAGAATTTCGCATAATATTGCATTTAAGCAAGTTTTCTTGCATTTTGTTTCGTACGAAAAATCATAGAATTTAGCAATATTTTGACGTTTATCATCCCCTTTTCCTTTATTTGATATAAACAAAATATCATCGAATTAGGCAATATTTTGCCGTTTTTCCACGTTTTTGTGAATTTTCAGTCTATGGGTATTAATTCATTATATATATACGATAAAAATGATGCAAACACATAATTGATTAGATAATAACCTTAAATACTTCATTTTCAATCAACTATTTGTTTCTCGTTAAAATACTGAGTAAGATATTGAAACAGGGACAAGTTCTGTTTTTATTGCATATATCGACGTTTCAGCCGGAATAGAGCGGTTTTACGTGTACATCTTCCATCGGTAATATAAACGGAAAATCAGGAACATTTCAGTTAATTCTAATGAAAACACATTGATTTTTATCATTTGTATTGGAAACAACATTGTCATATATTATTGGAACTAAATAATACGAAACCTCGTTCTATGATTTGAAGGTAAAATCCTCAAATATGGTAAAATAGTAACTTTTTCACGTTAATCATGTAGTTTGATATTACGCAAATATATTCATTTTTACCAATATTTCGATACTATTTCGTGTAGTATCACGATATGTGATTTGGCCTTCAAATCTCAGAATTTCGCATAATATTGCATTTTAAGCAAGTTTTCTTGCATTTTGTTTCGTACGAAAAATCTTCGAATTTAGCAATATTTTGACGTTTATCATCCCCTTTTCCTTTATTTGATTTAAACAAAATATCATCGAATTAGGCAATATTTTGCCGTTTTTCCACGTTTTTGTGAATTTTCAGTCTATGGGTATTAATTCATTATATATACGATAAAAATGATGCAAACACATTATTGATTAGATACCTTAAATACTTTATTTTCAATGAACGTTTTGTTTCTCGTTAAAATACTGAGTAAGATATTGAAACGGGGACAAGTTCTGTTTATATTGCATATATCGATGTTTCAGCCGGAATAGAGCGGTTTTACGTGTACATCTTCCATCGGTAATATAAACGGAAAATCAGGAACATTTTAGTTAATTCTAATGAAAACACATTGATTTTTATCATTTGTATTGGAAACAACATTGTCATATGTCTTTTCTTGGATCAAAATAATACGAAACCTCGCTCAATGATTTGAAATTAAAATCCTCAAATATAGTTAAATAGTGACTTTTTCACGTTAATCATGTAGTTTGTTATTACGCAAATATATTCATTTTTACCAATATTTCGATACTATTTCATGTAGTATCACGATATGTGATTTGGCCTTCAAATCTCAGAATTTCGCATAATATTGCATTTTAAGCAAGTTTTCTTGCATTTTGTTTCGTACGAAAAATCCTCGAATTTACCAATATTTTGACGTTTATCATCCCCTTTTCCTTCATGTGATTTAAATAAAATATCATCGAATTAGGCAATATTTTACCGTTTTCCACGTTTTTGTGAATTTTCAGTCGCTGGGTATTAATTCATATATATACGATAAAAATGATGCTAACACATAATTGATTAGATAACAACCTTAAATACTTCATTGCAATCATCTATTTGTTTCTCGTTAAAATACTGAGTAAGATATTGAAAAGGGGAGAAGTTCGGTTTGTATTGCATATATCGACGTTTCAGCCGGATTAGAGCGGTTTTACGTGTACATCTTCCATCGGTAATATAAACGGAAAATCAGGAACATTTTAGTTAATTCTAATGAAAACACATTGATTTTTATCATTTGTATTGGAAACAACATTGTCATATGTCTTCTCTTGCATCAAAATAATACGAAACCTCGCTCTATGATTTGAAGTTAAAATCCTCAAATATGGTTAAATAGTGACTTTTTCACGTTTTTCATGTAGTTTGATATTACATATTCATTTTTACCAATATTTCGATACTATTTCATGTTGTATCACGATATGTGATTTGGCCTTGAAATCTCAGAATTTCGCATAATATTGCATTTTAAGCAAGTTTTCTTGCATTTTGTTTTGTACGAAAAATCATCGAATTTAGCAATATTTTGACGTTTATCATCCCCTTTTCCTTTATGTGATTTAAACAAAATATCATGGAATTAGGCAATATTTTGCCGTTTTCCACGTTTTTGTGAATTTTCAGTCCATGGGTATTAATTCATATATATGCGATAAAAATTATGCAAACACATAATTGATTAGATAATAACCTTAAATACTTCATTTTCAATCAACTATTTCTTTCTCGTTAAAATACTGAGTAAGATATTAAACGGGGGAGAAGTTCTGATTTTATTGCATATATCGACGTTCCAGCCGGAATAGAGCGGTTTTCGTGTACATCTTCCATCGGTAATATAAACGGAAAATCAGGAACATTTTAGTTAATTCTAATGAAAACACATTGATTTTTATCATTTGTATTGGAAACAACATTGTCATATGTCTTTTCTTGGGTCTAAATAATACGAAACCTCGCTCTATGATTTGAAGGTAAAATCCTCAAATATGGTAAAATAGTGACTTTTTCACGTTAATCATGTAGTTTGATATTACGCAAATATATTCATTTTTACCAATATTCCGATACTATTTCATGTAGTATCACGATATGTGATTTGGCCTTCAAATCTCAGAATTTCGCATAATATTGCATTTAAGCAAGTTTTCTTGCATTTTGTTTCGTACGAAAAATCATCGAATATAGCAATATTTTGACGTTTATCATCCCATTTTCCTTCATGTGATTTAAACAAAATATCATGGAATTAGGCAATATTTTGCCGTTTTCCACGTTTTTGTGAATTTTCAGTCCATGGGTATTAATTATCCATGGGTATATAATTATCATATACGATAAAAATGATGCAAACACATAATTGATTAGATAATAACCTTAAATATTTCATTTTCAATCAACTATTTGTTTCTCGTTAAAATACTGAGTAAGATGTTGAAAAGGGGAGAAGTTCTGTTTTTATTGCATATATCGACGTTTCAGCCGGAATAGAGCGGTTTTACGTGTACATCTTCCATCGGTAATATAAACGGAAAATCAGGAACATTTTAGTTAATTCTAATGAAAACAGATTGATTTTTATCATTTGTATTGGAAACAACATTGTCATATGTCTTTTCTTGGGTCTAAATAATACGAAACCTCGCTCTATGATTTGAAGGTAAAATCCTCAAATATGGTAAAATAGTGACTTTTTCACGTTAATCATGTAGTTTGATATTACGCAAATATATTCATTTTTACCAATATTCCGATACTATTTCATGTAGTATCACGATATGTGATTTGGCCTTCAAATCTCAGAATTTCGCATAATATTGCATTTAAGCAACTTTTCTTGCATTTTGTTTCGTACGAAAAATCATCGAATATAGCAATATTTTGACGTTTATCATCCCATTTTCCTTCATGTGATTTAAACAAAATATCATGGAATTAGGCAATATTTTGCCGTTTTCCACGTTTTTGTGAATTTTCAGTCCATGGGTATTAATTCATATATATACGATAAAAATGATGCAAACACATAATTGATTAGATAATAACCTTAAATACTTCATTTTCAATCAACTATTTGTTTCTCGTTAAAATACTGAGTAAGATGTTGAAAAGGGGAGAAGTTCTGTTTTTATTGCATATATCGACGTTTCAGCCGGAATAGAGCGGTTTTACGTGTACATCTTCCATCGGTAATATAAACGGAAAATCAGGAACATTTTAGTTAATTCTAATGAAAACACATTGATTTTTATCATTTGTATTGGAAACAACATTGTCATATGTCTTTTCTTGGAACTAAATAATACGAAACCTCGCTCTATGATTTGAAGGTAAAATTCTCATATATGGTAAAATAGTGACTTTTTCACGTTAATCATGTAGTTTGATATTACGCAAATATATTCATTTTTACCAATATTTCGATACTATTTCATGTAGTATCACGATATGTGATTTGGCCTTGAAATCTCAGAATTTCGCAAAATATTGCATTTTAAGCAAGTTTTCTTGCATTTTGTTTCGTACGAAAAATCATAGAATTTAGCAATATTTTGACGTTTATCATCCCCTTTTCCTTTATTTGATTTAAACAAAATATCATCGAATTAGGCAATATTTTGCCGTTTTTCCACGTTTTTGTGAATTTTCAGTCTATGGGTATTAATTCATTATATATACGATAAAAATGATGCAAACACATAATTGATTAGATAATAACCTTAAATACTTCATTTTCAATCAACTATTTGTTTCTCGTTAAAATACTGAGTAAGATATTGAAACAGGGACAAGTTCTGTTTTTATTGCATATATCGACGTTTCAGCCGGAATAGAGCGGTTTTACGTGTACATCTTCCATCGGTAATATAAACGGAAAATCAGGAACATTTTAGTTAATTCTAATGAAAACACATTGATTTTTATCATTTGTATTGGAAACAACATTGTCATATATTATTGGAACTAAATAATACGAAGCCTCGTTCTATGATTTGAAGGTAAAATCCTCAAATATGGTAAAATAGTAACTTTTTCACGTTAATCATGTAGTTTGATATTACGCAAATATATTCATTTTTACCAATATTTCGATACTATTTCGTGTAGTATCACGATATGTGATTTGGCCTTCAAATCTCAGAATTTCGCATAATATTGCATTTTAAGCAAGTTTTCTTGCATTTTGTTTCGTACGAAAAATCATCGAATTTAGCAATATTTTGACGTTTATCATCCCCTTTTCCTTTATTTGATTTAAACAAAATATCATCGAATTAGGCAATATTTTGCCGTTTTTCCACGTTTTTGTGAATTTTCAGTCTATGGGTATTAATTCATTATATATACGATAAAAATGATGCAAACACATTATTGATTAGATACCTTAAATACTTTATTTTCAATGAACGTTTTGTTTCTCGTTAAAATACTGAGTAAGATATTGAAACGGGGACAAGTTCTGTTTATATTGCATATATCGATGTTTCAGCCGGAATAGAGCGGTTTTACGTGTACATCTTCCATCGGTAATATAAACGGAAAATCAGGAACATTTTAGTTAATTCTAATGAAAACACATTGATTTTTATCATTTGTATTGGAAACAACATTGTCATATGTCTTTTCTTGGATCAAAATAATACGAAACCTCGCTCAATGATTTGAAGTTAAAATCCTCAAATATAGTTAAATAGTGACTTTTTCACGTTAATCATGTAGTTTGTTATTACGCAAATATATTCATTTTTACCAATATTTCGATACTATTTCATGTAGTATCACGATATGTGATTTGGCCTTCAAATCTCAGAATTTCGCATAATTATGCATTTTAAGCAAGTTTTCTTGCATTTTGTTTCGTACGAAAAATCCTCGAATTTACCAATATTTTGACGTTTATCATCCCCTTTTCCTTCATGTGATTTAAATAAAATATCATCGAATTAGGCAATATTTTGCCGTTTTCCACGTTTTTAGTGAATTTTCAGTCGCTGGGTATTAATTCATATATATACGATAAAAATGATGCTAACACATAATTGATTAGATAACAACCTTAAATACTTCATTGCAATCATCTATTTTTTTCTCGTTAAAATACTGAGTAAGATATTGAAAAGGGGAGAAGTTCGGTTTGTATTGCATATATCGACGTTTCAGCCGGATTAGAGCGGTTTTACGTGTACATCTTCCATCGGTAATATAAACGGAAAATCAGGAACATTTTAGTTAATTCTAATGAAAACACATTGATTTTTATCATTTGTATTGGAAACAACTTTGTCATATGTCTTTTCTTGCATCAAAATAATACGAAACCTCGCTCTATGATTTGAAGTTAAAATCCTCAAATATGGTTAAATAGTGACTTTTTCACGTTTTTCATGTAGTTTGATATTACATATTCATTTTTACCAATATTTCGATACTATTTCATGTTGTATCACGATATGTGATTTGGCCTTGAAATCTCAGAATTTCGCATAATATTGCATTTTAAGCAAGTTTTCTTGCATTTTGTTTTGTACGAAAAATCATCCAATTTAGCAATATTTTGACGTTTATCATCCCCTTTTCCTTTATGTGATTTAAACAAAATATCATGGAATTAGGCAATATTTTGCCGTTTTCCACGTTTTTGTGAATTTTCAGTCCATGGGTATTAATTCATATATATGCGATAAAAATGATGCAAACACATAATTGATTAGATAATAACCTTAAATACTTCATTTTCAATCAACTATTTCTTTCTCGTTAAAATACTGAGTAAGATATTAAACGGGGGAGAAGTTCTGATTTTATTGCATATATCGACGTTCCAGCCGGAATAGAGCGGTTTTCGTGTACATCTTCCATCGGTAATATAAACGGAAAATCAGGAACATTTTAGTTAATTCTAATGAAAACACATTGATTTTTATCATTTGTATTGGAAACAACATTGTCATATGTCTTTTCTTGGGTCTAAATAATACGAAACCTCGCTCTATGATTTGAAGGTAAAATCCTCAAATATTGTTAAATAGTGACTTTTTCACGTTTTTCATGTAGTTTGATATTACATATTCATTTTTACCAATATTTCGATACTATTTCTTGTTGTATCACGATATGTGATTTGGCCTTGAAATCTCAGAATTTCGCATAATATTGCATTTTAAGCAAGTTTTCTTGCATTTTGTTTTGTAAGAAAAATCATCGAATTTAGCAATATTTTGACGTTTATCATCCTCTTTTTCCTTTATGTGATTTAAACAAAATATCATGGAATTAGGCAATATTTTGCCGTTTTCCACGTTTTTGTGAATTTTCAGTCCATGGGTATTAATTCATATATATGCGATAAAAATGATGCAAACACATAATTGATTAGATAATAACCTTAAATACTTCATTTTCAATCAACTATTTCTTTCTCGTTAAAATACTGAGTAAGATATTAAACGGGGGAGAAGTTCTGATTTTATTGCATATATCGACGTTCCAGCCGGAATAGAGCGGTTTTCGTGTACATCTTCCATCGGTAATATAAACGGAAAATCAGGAACATTTTAGTTAATTCTAATGAAAACACATTGATTTTTATCATTTGTATTGGAAACAGCAATGTCATATGTCTTTTCTTGGGTCTAAATAATACGAAACCTCGCTCTATGACTTGAAGGTAAAATCCTCAAATATGGTAAAATAGTGACTTTTTCACGTTAATCATGTAGTTTGATATTACGCAAATATATTCATTTTTACCAATATTCCGATACTATTTCATGTAGTATCACGATATGTGATTTGGCCTTCAAATCTCAGAATTTCGCATAATATTGCATTTAAGCAAGTTTTCTTGCATTTTGTTTAGTACGAAAAATCATCGAATATAGCAATATTTTGACGTTTATCATCCAATTTTCCTTCATGTGATTTAAACAAAATATCATGGAATTAGGCAATATTTTGCCGTTTTCCACGTTTTTGTGAATTTTCAGTCTATGGGTATTAATTCATTATATATACGATAAAAATGATGCAAACACATTATTGATTAGATACCTTAAATACTTTATTTTCAATGAACGTTTTGTTTCTCGTTAAAATACTGAGTAAGATATTGAAACGGGGACAAGTTCTGTTTATATTGCATATATCGATGTTTCAGCCGGAATAGAGCGGTTTTACGTGTACATCTTCCATCGGTAATATAAACGGAAAATCAGGAACATTTTAGTTAATTCTAATGAAAACACATTGATTTTTATCATTTGTATTGGAAACAACATTGTCATATGTCTTTTCTTGGATCAAAATAATACGAAACCTCGCTCAATGATTTGAAGTTAAAATCCTCAAATATAGTTAAATAGTGACTTTTTCACGTTAATCATGTAGTTTGTTATTACGCAAATATATTCATTTTTACCAATATTTCGATACTATTTCATGTAGTATCACGATATGTGATTTGGCCTTGAAATCTCAGAATTTCGCATAATATTGCATTTTAAGCAAGTTTTCTTGCATTTTGTTTCGTACGAAAAATCCTCGAATTTACCAATATTTTGACGTTTATCATCCCCTTTTCCTTCATGTGATTTAAATAAAATATCATCGAATTAGGCAATATTTTGCCGTTTTCCACGTTTTTGTGAATTTTCAGTCGCTGGGTATTAATTCATATATATACGATAAAAATGATGCTAACACATAATTGATTAGATAACAACCTTAAATACTTCATTGCAATCATCTATTTGTTTCTCGTTAAAATACTGAGTAAGATATTGAAAAGGGGAGAAGTTCGGTTTGTATTGCATATATCGACGTTTCAGCCGGATTAGAGCGGTTTTACGTGTACATCTTCCATCGGTAATATAAACGGAAAATCAGGAACATTTTAGTTAATTCTAATGAAAACACATTGATTTTTATCATTTGTATTGGAAACAACATTGTCATATGTCTTTTCTTGCATCAAAATAATACGAAACCTCGCTCTATGATTTGAAGTTAAAATCCTCAAATATTGTTAAATAGTGACTTTTTCACGTTTTTCATGTAGTTTGATATTACATATTCATTTTTACCAATATTTCGATACTATTTCATGTTGTATCACGATATGTGATTTGGCCTTGAAATCTCAGAATTTCGCATAATATTGCATTTTAAGCAAGTTTTCTTGCATTTTGTTTCGTACGAAAAATCTTCGAATTTAGCAATATTTTGACGTTTATCATCCCCTTTTCCTTTATTTGATTTAAACAAAATATCATCGAATTAGGCAATATTTTGCCGTTTTTCCACGTTTTTGTGAATTTTCAGTCTATGGGTATTAATTCATTATATATACGATAAAAATGATGCAAACACATTATTGATTAGATACCTTAAATACTTTATTTTCAATGAACGTTTTGTTTCTCGTTAAAATACTGAGTAAGATATTGAAACGGGGACAAGTTCTGTTTATATTGCATATATCGATGTTTCAGCCGGAATAGAGCGGTTTTACGTGTACATCTTCCATCGGTAATATAAACGGAAAATCAGGAACATTTTAGTTAATTCTAATGAAAACACATTGATTTTTATCATTTGTATTGGAAACAACATTGTCATATGTCTTTTCTTGGATCAAAATAATACGAAACCTCGCTCAATGATTTGAAATTAAAATCCTCAAATATAGTTAAATAGTGACTTTTTCACGTTAATCATGTAGTTTGTTATTACGCAAATATATTCATTTTTACCAATATTTCGATACTATTTCATGTAGTATCACGATATGTGATTTGGCCTTCAAATCTCAGAATTTCGCATAATATTGCATTTTAAGCAAGTTTTCTTGCATTTTGTTTCGTACGAAAAATCCTCGAATTTACCAATATTTTGACGTTTATCATCCCCTTTTCCTTCATGTGATTTAAATAAAATATCATCGAATTAGGCAATATTTTACCGTTTTCCACGTTTTTGTGAATTTTCAGTCGCTGGGTATTAATTCATATATATACGATAAAAATGATGCTAACACATAATTGATTAGATAACAACCTTAAATACTTCATTGCAATCATCTATTTGTTTCTCGTTAAAATACTGAGTAAGATATTGAAAAGGGGAGAAGTTCGGTTTGTATTGCATATATCGACGTTTCAGCCGGATTAGAGCGGTTTTACGTGTACATCTTCCATCGGTAATATAAACGGAAAATCAGGAACATTTTAGTTAATTCTAATGAAAACACATTGATTTTTATCATTTGTATTGGAAACAACATTGTCATATGTCTTCTCTTGCATCAAAATAATACGAAACCTCGCTCTATGATTT
The DNA here is from genome assembly GCF_040958095.1 of Procambarus clarkii. Taxonomy (NCBI): domain Eukaryota; kingdom Metazoa; phylum Arthropoda; class Malacostraca; order Decapoda; family Cambaridae; genus Procambarus; species Procambarus clarkii. Next base: position 1,595,293 of record NC_091234.1, on the reverse strand, counting down.
GAAGTTAAAATCCTCAAATATGGTTAAATAGTGACTTTTTCACGTTTTTCATGTAGTTTGATATTACATATTCATTTTTACCAATATTTCGATACTATTTCATGTTGTATCACGATATGTGATTTGGCCTTGAAATCTCAGAATTTCGCATAATATTGCATTTTAAGCAAGTTTTCTTGCATTTTGTTTTGTACGAAAAATCATCGAATTTAGCAATATTTTGACGTTTATCATCCCCTTTTCCTTTATGTGATTTAAACAAAATATCATGGAATTAGGCAATATTTTGCCGTTTTCCACGTTTTTGTGAATTTTCAGTCCATGGGTATTAATTCATATATATGCGATAAAAATTATGCAAACACATAATTGATTAGATAATAACCTTAAATACTTCATTTTCAATCAACTATTTCTTTCTCGTTATAATACTGAGTAAGATATTAAACGGGGGAGAAGTTCTGATTTTATTGCATATATCGACGTTCCAGCCGGAATAGAGCGGTTTTCGTGTACATCTTCCATCGGTAATATAAACGGAAAATCAGGAACATTTTAGTTAATTCTAATGAAAACACATTGATTTTTATCATTTGTATTGGAAACAACATTGTCATATGTCTTTTCTTGGGTCTAAATAATACGAAACCTCGCTCTATGATTTGAAGGTAAAATCCTCAAATATGGTAAAATAGTGACTTTTTCACGTTAATCATGTAGTTTGATATTACGCAAATATATTCATTTTTACCAATATTCCGATACTATTTCATGTAGTATCACGATATGTGATTTGGCCTTCAAATCTCAGAATTTCGCATAATATTGCATTTAAGCAAGTTTTCTTGCATTTTGTTTCGTACGAAAAATCATCGAATATAGCAATATTTTGACGTTTATCATCCCATTTTCCTTCATGTGATTTAAACAAAATATCATGGAATTAGGCAATATTTTGCCGTTTTCCACGTTTTTGTGAATTTTCAGTCCATGGGTATTAATTATCCATGGGTATATAATTATCATATACGATAAAAATGATGCAAACACATAATTGATTAGATAATAACCTTAAATATTTCATTTTCAATCAACTATTTGTTTCTCGTTAAAATACTGAGTAAGATGTTGAAAAGGGGAGAAGTTCTGTTTTTATTGCATATATCGACGTTTCAGCCGGAATAGAGCGGTTTTACGTGTACATCTTCCATCGGTAATATAAACGGAAAATGAGGAACATTTTAGTTAATTCTAATGAAAACAGATTGATTTTTATCATTTGTATTGGAAACAACATTGTCATATGTCTTTTCTTGGGTCTAAATAATACGAAACCTCGCTCTATGATTTGAAGGTAAAATCCTCAAATATGGTAAAATAGTGACTTTTTCACGTTAATCATGTAGTTTGATATTACGCAAATATATTCATTTTTACCAATATTCCGATACTATTTCATGTAGTATCACGATATGTGATTTGGCCTTCATATCTCAGAATTTCGCATAATATTGCATTTAAGCAAGTTTTCTTGCATTTTGTTTCGTACGAAAAATCATCGAATATAGCAATATTTTGACGTTTATCATCCCATTTTCCTTCATGTGATTTAAACAAAATATCATGGAATTAGGCAATATTTTGCCGTTTTCCACGTTTTTGTGAATTTTCAGTCCATGGGTATTAATTCATATATATACGATAAAAATGATGCAAACACATAATTGATTAGATAATAACCTTAAATACTTCATTTTCAATCAACTATTTGTTTCTCGTTAAAATACTGAGTAAGATGTTGAAAAGGGGAGAAGTTCTGTTTTTATTGCATATATCGACGTTTCAGCCGGAATAGAGCGGTTTTACGTGTACATCTTCCATCGGTAATATAAACGGAAAATCAGGAACATTTTAGTTAATTCTAATGAAAACACATTGATTTTTATCATTTGTATTGGAAACAACATTGTCATATGTCTTTTCTTGGAACTAAATAATACGAAACCTCGCTCTATGATTTGAAGGTAAAATTCTCATATATGGTAAAATAGTGACTTTTTCACGTTAATCATGTAGTTTGATATTACGCAAATATATTCATTTTTACCAATATTTCGATACTATTTCATGTAGTATCACGAAATGTGATTTGGCCTTGAAATCTCAGAATTTCGCAAAATATTGCATTTTAAGCAAGTTTTCTTGCATTTTGTTTCGTACGAAAAATCATAGAATTTAGCAATATTTTGACGTTTATCATCCCCTTTTCCTTTATTTGATTTAAACAAAATATCATCGAATTAGGCAATATTTTGCCGTTTTTCCACGTTTTTGTGAATTTTCAGTCTATGGGTATTAATTCATTATATATACGATAAAAATGATGCAAACACATAATTGATTAGATAATAACCTTAAATACTTCATTTTCAATCAACTATTTGTTTCTCGTTAAAATACTGAGTAAGATATTGAAACAGGGACAAGTTCTGTTTTTATTGCATAAATCGACGTTTCAGCCGGAATAGAGCGGTTTTACGTGTACATCTTCCATCGGTAATATAAACGGAAAATCAGGAACATTTTAGTTAATTCTAATGAAAACACATTGATTTTTATCATTTGTATTGGAAACAACATTGTCATATATTATTGGAACTAAATAATACGAAACCTCGTTCTATGATTTGAAGGTAAAATCCTCAAATATGGTAAAATAGTAACTTTTTCACGTTAATCATGTAGTTTGATATTACGCAAATATATTCATTTTTACCAATATTTCGATACTATTTCGTGTAGTATCACGATATGTGATTTGGCCTTCAAATCTCAGAATTTCGCATAATATTGCATTTTAAGCAAGTTTTCTTGCATTTTGTTTCGTACGAAAAATCATCGAATTTAGCAATATTTTGACGTTTATCATCCCCTTTTCCTTTATTTGATTTAAACAAAATATCATCGAATTAGGCAATATTTTGCCGTTTTTCCACGTTTTTGTGAATTTTCAGTCTATGGGTATTAATTCATTATATATACGATAAAAATGATGCAAACACATTATTGATTAGATACCTTAAATACTTTATTTTCAATGAACGTTTTGTTTCTCGTTAAAATACTGAGTAAGATATTGAAACGGGGACAAGTTCTGTTTATATTGCATATATCGATGTTTCAGCCGGAATAGAGCGGTTTTACGTGTACATCTTCCATCGGTAATATAAACGGAAAATCAGGAACATTTTAGTTAATTCTAATGAAAACACATTGATTTTTATCATTTGTATTGGAAACAACATTGTCATATGTCTTTTCTTGGATCAAAATAATACGAAACCTCGCTCAATGATTTGAAGTTAAAATCCTCAAATATAGTTAAATAGTGACTTTTTCACGTTAATCATGTAGTTTGTTATTACGCAAATATATTCATTTTTACCAATATTTCGATACTATTTCATGTAGTATCACGATATGTGATTTGGCCTTCAAATCTCAGAATTTCGCATAATTATGCATTTTAAGCAAGTTTTCTTGCATTTTGTTTCGTACGAAAAATCCTCGAATTTACCAATATTTTGACGTTTATCATCCCCTTTTCCTTCATGTGATTTAAATAAAATATCATCGAATTAGGCAATATTTTGCCGTTTTCCACGTTTTTAGTGAATTTTCAGTCGCTGGGTATTAATTCATATATATACGATAAAAATGATGCTAACACATAATTGATTAGATAACAACCTTAAATACTTCATTGCAATCATCTATTTTTTTCTCGTTAAAATACTGAGTAAGATATTGAAAAGGGGAGAAGTTCGGTTTGTATTGCATATATCGACGTTTCAGCCGGATTAGAGCGGTTTTACGTGTACATCTTCCATCGGTAATATAAACGGAAAATCAGGAACATTTTAGTTAATTCTAATGAAAACACATTGATTTTTATCATTTGTATTGGAAACAACTTTGTCATATGTCTTTTCTTGCATCAAAATAATACGAAACCTCGCTCTATGATTTGAAGTTAAAATCCTCAAATATGGTTAAATAGTGACTTTTTCACGTTTTTCATGTAGTTTGATATTACATATTCATTTTTACCAATATTTCGATACTATTTCATGTTGTATCACGATATGTGATTTGGCCTTCAAATCTCAGAATTTCGCATAATATTGCATTTTAAGCAAGTTTTCTTGCATTTTGTTTTGTACGAAAAATCATCGAATTTAGCAATATTTTGACGTTTATCATCCCCTTTTCCTTTATGTGATTTAAACAAAATATCATGGAATTAGGCAATATTTTGCCGTTTTCCACGTTTTTGTGAATTTTCAGTCCATGGGTATTAATTCATATATATGCGATAAAAATGATGCAAACACATAATTGATTAGATAATAACCTTAAATACTTCATTTTCAATCAACTATTTCTTTCTCGTTAAAATACTGAGTAAGATATTAAACGGGGGAGAAGTTCTGATTTTATTGCATATATCGACGTTCCAGCCGGAATAGAGCGGTTTTCGTGTACATCTTCCATCGGTAATATAAACGGAAAATCAGGAACATTTTAGTTAATTCTAATGAAAACACATTGATTTTTATCATTTGTATTGGAAACAACATTGTCATATGTCTTTTCTTGGGTCTAAATAATACGAAACCTCGCTCTATGATTTGAAGGTAAAATCCTCAAATATTGTTAAATAGTGACTTTTTCACGTTTTTCATGTAGTTTGATATTACATATTCATTTTTACCAATATTTCGATACTATTTCTTGTTGTATCACGATATGTGATTTGGCCTTGAAATCTCAGAATTTCGCATAATATTGCATTTTAAGCAAGTTTTCTTGCATTTTGTTTTGTAAGAAAAATCATCGAATTTAGCAATATTTTGACGTTTATCATCCTCTTTTTCCTTTATGTGATTTAAACAAAATATCATGGAATTAGGCAATATTTTGCCGTTTTCCACGTTTTTGTGAATTTTCAGTCCATGGGTATTAATTCATATATATGCGATAAAAATGATGCAAACACATAATTGATTAGATAATAACCTTAAATACTTCATTTTCAATCAACTATTTCTTTCTCGTTAAAATACTGAGTAAGATATTAAACGGGGGAGAAGTTCTGATTTTATTGCATATATCGACGTTCCAGCCGGAATAGAGCGGTTTTCGTGTACATCTTCCATCGGTAATATAAACGGAAAATCAGGAACATTTTAGTTAATTCTAATGAAAACACATTGATTTTTATCATTTGTATTGGAAACAGCATTGTCATATGTCTTTTCTTGGGTCTAAATAATACGAAACCTCGCTCTATGACTTGAAGGTAAAATCCTCAAATATGGTAAAATAGTGACTTTTTCACGTTAATCATGTAGTTTGATATTACGCAAATATATTCATTTTTACCAATATTCCGATACTATTTCATGTAGTATCACGATATGTGATTTGGCCTTCAAATCTCAGAATTTCGCATAATATTGCATTTAAGCAAGTTTTCTTGCATTTTGTTTAGTACGAAAAATCATCGAATATAGCAATATTTTGACGTTTATCATCCAATTTTCCTTCATGTGATTTAAACAAAATATCATGGAATTAGGCAATATTTTGCCGTTTTCCACGTTTTTGTGAATTTTCAGTCTATGGGTATTAATTCATTATATATACGATAAAAATGATGCAAACACATTATTGATTAGATACCTTAAATACTTTATTTTCAATGAACGTTTTGTTTCTCGTTAAAATACTGAGTAAGATATTGAAACGGGGACAAGTTCTGTTTATATTGCATATATCGATGTTTCAGCCGGAATAGAGCGGTTTTACGTGTACATCTTCCATCGGTAATATAAACGGAAAATCAGGAACATTTTAGTTAATTCTAATGAAAACACATTGATTTTTATCATTTGTATTGGAAACAACATTGTCATATGTCTTTTCTTGGATCAAAATAATACGAAACCTCGCTCAATGATTTGAAGTTAAAATCCTCAAATATAGTTAAATAGTGACTTTTTCACGTTAATCATGTAGTTTGTTATTACGCAAATATATTCATTTTTACCAATATTTCGATACTATTTCATGTAGTATCACGATATGTGATTTGGCCTTGAAATCTCAGAATTTCGCATAATATTGCATTTTAAGCAAGTTTTCTTGCATTTTGTTTCGTACGAAAAATCCTCGAATTTACCAATATTTTGACGTTTATCATCCCCTTTTCCTTCATGTGATTTAAATAAAATATCATCGAATTAGGCAATATTTTGCCGTTTTCCACGTTTTTGTGAATTTTCAGTCGCTGGGTATTAATTCATATATATACGATAAAAATGATGCTAACACATAATTGATTAGATAACAACCTTAAATACTTCATTGCAATCATCTATTTGTTTCTCGTTAAAATACTGAGTAAGATATTGAAAAGGGGAGAAGTTCGGTTTGTATTGCATATATCGACGTTTCAGCCGGATTAGAGCGGTTTTACGTGTACATCTTCCATCGGTAATATAAACGGAAAATCAGGAACATTTTAGTTAATTCTAATGAAAACACATTGATTTTTATCATTTGTATTGGAAACAACATTGTCATATGTCTTTTCTTGCATCAAAATAATACGAAACCTCGCTCTATGATTTGAAGTTAAAATCCTCAAATATTGTTAAATAGTGACTTTTTCACGTTTTTCATGTAGTTTGATATTACATATTCATTTTTACCAATATTTCGATACTATTTCATGTTGTATCACGATATGTGATTTGGCCTTGAAATCTCAGAATTTCGCATAATATTGCATTTTAAGCAAGTTTTCTTGCATTTTGTTTTGTACGAAAAATCATCGAATTTAGCAATATTTTGACGTTTATCATCCCCTTTTCCTTTATGTGATTTAAACAAAATATCATGGAATTAGGCAATATTTTGCCGTTTTCCACGTTTTTGTGAATTTTCAGTCCATGGGTATTAATTCATATATATGCGATAAAAATGATGCAAACACATAATTGATTAGATAATAATCTTAAATACTTCATTTTCAATCAACTATTTCTTTCTCGTTAAAATACTGAGTAAGATATTAAACGGGGGAGAAGTTCTGATTTTATTGCATATATCGACGTTCCAGCCGGAATAGAGCGGTTTTCGTGTACATCTTCCATCGGTAATATAAACGGAAAATCAGGAACATTTTAGTTAATTCTAATGAAAACACATTGATTTTTATCATTTGTATTGGAAACAGCATTGTCATATGTCTTTTCTTGGGTCTAAATAATACGAAACCTCGCTCTATGACTTGAAGGTAAAATCCTCAAATATGGTAAAATAGTGACTTTTTCACGTTAATCATGTAGTTTGATATTACGCAAATATATTCATTTTTACCAATATTCCGATACTATTTCATGTAGTATCACGATATGTGATTTGGCCTTCAAATCTCAGAATTTCGCATAATATTGCATTTAAGCAAGTTTTCTTGCATTTTGTTTAGTACGAAAAATCATCGAATATAGCAATATTTTGACGTTTATCATCCAATTTTCCTTCATGTGATTTAAACAAAATATCATGGAATTAGGCAATATTTTGCCGTTTTCCACGTTTTTGTGAATTTTCAATCCATGGGTATTAATTCATATATATACGATACAAATGATGCAAACACATAATTGATTAGATAATAACCTTAAATACTTCATTTTCAATCAACTATTTGTTTCTCGTTAAAATACTGAGTAAGATATTGAAAAGGGGAGAAGTTCTGTTTTTATTGCATATATCGACGTTTCAGCCGGAATAGAGCGGTTTTACGTGTACATCTTCCATCGGTAATATAAACGGAAAATCAGGAACATTTTAGTTAATTATAATGAAAACACATTGATTTTTATCATTTGTATTGGAAACAACATTGTCATATGTCTTTTCTTGGAACTAAATAATACGAAACCTCGCTCTATGATTTGAAGGTAAAATTCTCATATATGGTAAAATATTGACTTTTTCACATTAATCATGTAGTTTGATATTACGCAAATATATTCATTTTTACCAATATTTCGATACTATTTCATGTAGTATCACGATATGTGATTTGGCCTTGAAATCTCAGAATTTCGCATAATATTGCATTTTAAGCAAGTTTTCTTGCATTTTGTTTCGTACGAAAAATCCTCGAATTTACCAATATTTTGACGTTTATCATCCCCTTTTCCTTCATGTGATTTAAATAAAATATCATCGAATTAGGCAATATTTTGCCGTTTTCCACGTTTTTGTGAATTTTCAGTCGCTGGGTATTAATTCATATATATACGATAAAAATGATGCTAACACATAATTGATTAGATAACAACCTTAAATACTTCATTGCAATCATCTATTTGTTTCTCGTTAAAATACTGAGTAAGATATTGAAAAGGGGAGAAATTCGGTTTGTATTGCATATATCGACGTTTCAGCCGGATTAGAGCGGTTTTACGTGTACATCTTCCATCGGTAATATAAACGGAAAATCAGGAACATTTTAGTTAATTCTAATGAAAACACATTGATTTTTATCATTTGTATTGGAAACAACATTGTCATATGTCTTTTCTTGGGTCTAAATAATACGAAACCTCGCTCTATGATTTGAAGGTAAAATCCTCAAATATGGTAAAATAGTGACTTTTTCACGTTAATCATGTAGTTTGATATTACGCAAATATATTCATTTTTACCAATATTCCGATACTATTTCATGTAGTATCACGATATGTGATTTGGCCTTCAAATCTCAGAATTTCGCATAATATTGCATTTAAGCAAGTTTTCTTGCATTTTGTTTCGTACGAAAAATCATCGAATATAGCAATATTTTGACGTTTATCATCCCATTTTCCTTCATGTGATTTAAACAAAATATCATGGAATTAGGCAATATTTTGCCGTTTTCCACGTTTTTGTGAATTTTCAGTCCATGGGTATTAATTCATATATATACGATAAAAATGATGCAAACACATAATTGATTAGATAATAACCTTAAATACTTCATTTTCAATCAACTATTTGTTTCTCGTTAAAATACTGAGTAAGATGTTGAAAAGGGGAGAAGTTCTGTTTTTATTGCATATATCGACGTTTCAGCCGGAATAGAGCGGTTTTACGTGTACATCTTCCATCGGTAATATAAACGGAAAATCAGGAACATTTTAGTTAATTCTAATGAAAACACATTGATTTTTATCATTTGTATTGGAAACAACATTGTCATATGTCTTTTCTTGGAACTAAATAATACGAAACCTCGCTCTATGATTTGAAGGTAAAATTCTCATATATGGTAAAATAGTGACTTTTTCACGTTAATCATGTAGTTTGATATTACGCAAATATATTCATTTTTACCAATATTCCGATACTATTTCATGTAGTATCACGATATGTGATTTGGCCTTCAAATCTCAGAATTTCGCATAATATTGCATTTTAAGCAAGTTTTCTTGCATTTTGTTTCGTACGAAAAATCTTCGAATTTAGCAATATTTTGACGTTTATCATCCCCTTTTCCTTTATTTGATTTAAACAAAATATCATCGAATTAGGCAATATTTTGCCGTTTTTCCACGTTTTTGTGAATTTTCAGTCTATGGGTATTAATTCATTATATATACGATAAAAATGATGCAAACACATTATTGATTAGATACCTTAAATACTTTATTTTCAATGAACGTTTTGTTTCTCGTTAAAATACTGAGTAAGATATTGAAACGGGGACAAGTTCTGTTTATATTGCATATATCGATGTTTCAGCCGGAATAGAGCGGTTTTACGTGTACATCTTCCATCGGTAATATAAACGGAAAATCAGGAACATTTTAGTTAATTCTAATGAAAACACATTGATTTTTATCATTTGTATTGGAAACAACATTGTCATATGTCTTTTCTTGGATCAAAATAATACGAAACCTCGCTCAATGATTTGAAATTAAAATCCTCAAATATAGTTAAATAGTGACTTTTTCACGTTAATCATGTAGTTTGTTATTACGCAAATATATTCATTTTTACCAATATTTCGATACTATTTCATGTAGTATCACGATATGTGATTTGGCCTTCAAATCTCAGAATTTCGCATAATATTGCATTTTAAGCAAGTTTTCTTGCATTTTGTTTCGTACGAAAAATCCTCGAATTTACCAATATTTTGACGTTTATCATCCCCTTTTCCTTCATGTGATTTAAATAAAATATCATCGAATTAGGCAATATTTTACCGTTTTCCACGTTTTTGTGAATTTTCAGTCGCTGGGTATTAATTCATATATATACGATAAAAATGATGCTAACACATAATTGATTAGATAACAACCTTAAATACTTCATTGCAATCATCTATTTGTTTCTCGTTAAAATACTGAGTAAGATATTGAAAAGGGGAGAAGTTCGGTTTGTATTGCATATATCGACGTTTCAGCCGGATTAGAGCGGTTTTACGTGTACATCTTCCATCGGTAATATAAACGGAAAATCAGGAACATTTTAGTTAATTCTAATGAAAACACATTGATTTTTATCATTTGTATTGGAAACAACATTGTCATATGTCTTCTCTTGCATCAAAATAATACGAAACCTCGCTCTATGATTTGAAGTTAAAATCCTCAAATATGGTTAAATAGTGACTTTTTCACGTTTTTCATGTAGTTTGATATTACATATTCATTTTTACCAATATTTCGATACTATTTCATGTTGTATCACGATATGTGATTTGGCCTTGAAATCTCAGAATTTCGCATAATATTGCATTTTAAGCAAGTTTTCTTGCATTTTGTTTTGTACGAAAAATCATCGAATTTAGCAATATTTTGACGTTTATCATCCCCTTTTCCTTTATGTGATTTAAACAAAATATCATGGAATTAGGCAATATTTTGCCGTTTTCCACGTTTTTGTGAATTTTCAGTCCATGGGTATTAATTCATATATATGCGATAAAAATTATGCAAACACATAATTGATTAGATAATAACCTTAAATACTTCATTTTCAATCAACTATTTCTTTCTCGTTAAAATACTGAGTAAGATATTAAACGGGGGAGAAGTTCTGATTTTATTGCATATATCGACGTTCCAGCCGGAATAGAGCGGTTTTCGTGTACATCTTCCATCGGTAATATAAACGGAAAATCAGGAACATTTTAGTTAATTCTAATGAAAACACATTGATTTTTATCATTTGTATTGGAAACAACATTGTCATATGTCTTTTCTTGGGTCTAAATAATACGAAACCTCGCTCTATGATTTGAAGGTAAAATCCTCAAATATGGTAAAATAGTGACTTTTTCACGTTAATCATGTAGTTTGATATTACGCAAATATATTCATTTTTACCAATATTCCGATACTATTTCATGTAGTATCACGATATGTGATTTGGCCTTCAAATCTCAGAATTTCGCATAATATTGCATTTAAGCAAGTTTTCTTGCATTTTGTTTCGTACGAAAAATCATCGAATATAGCAATATTTTGACGTTTATCATCCCATTTTCCTTCATGTGATTTAAACAAAATATCATGGAATTAGGCAATATTTTGCCGTTTTCCACGTTTTTGTGAATTTTCAGTCCATGGGTATTAATTCATATATATACGATAAAAATGATGCAAACACATAATTGATTAGATAATAACCTTAAATATTTCATTTTCAATCAACTATTTGTTTCTCGTTAAAATACTGAGTAAGATGTTGAAAAGGGGAGAAGTTCTGTTTTTATTGCATATATCGACGTTTCAGCCGGAATAGAGCGGTTTTACGTGTACATCTTCCATCGGTAATATAAACGGAAAATCAGGAACATTTTAGTTAATTCTAATGAAAACAGATTGATTTTTATCATTTGTATTGGAAACAACATTGTCATATGTCTTTTCTTGGGTCTAAATAATACGAAACCTCGCTCTATGATTTGAAGGTAAAATCCTCAAATATGGTAAAATAGTGACTTTTTCACGTTAATCATGTAGTTTGATATTACGCAAATATATTCATTTTTACCAATATTCCGATACTATTTCATGTAGTATCACGATATGTGATTTGGCCTTCAAATCTCAGAATTTCGCATAATATTGCATTTAAGCAAGTTTTCTTGCATTTTGTTTCGTACGAAAAATCATCGAATATAGCAATATTTTGACGTTTATCATCCCATTTTCCTTCATGTGATTTAAACAAAATATCATGGAATTAGGCAATATTTTGCCGTTTTCCACGTTTTTGTGAATTTTCAGTCCATGGGTATTAATTCATATATATACGATAAAAATGATGCAAACACATAATTGATTAGATAATAACCTTAAATACTTCATTTTCAATCAACTATTTGTTTCTCGTTAAAATACTGAGTAAGATGTTGAAAAGGGGAGAAGTTCTGTTTTTATTGCATATATCGACGTTTCAGCCGGAATAGAGCGGTTTTACGTGTACATCTTCCATCGGTAATATAAACGGAAAATCAGGAACATTTTAGTTAATTCTAATGAAAACACATTGATTTTTATCATTTGTATTGGAAACAACATTGTCATATGTCTTTTCTTGGAACTAAATAATACGAAACCTCGCTCTATGATTTGAAGGTAAAATTCTCATATATGGTAAAATAGTGACTTTTTCACGTTAATCATGTAGTTTGATATTACGCAAATATATTCATTTTTACCAATATTTCGATACTATTTCATGTAGTATCACGATATGTGATTTGGCCTTGAAATCTCAGAATTTCGCAAAATATTGCATTTTAAGCAAGTTTTCTTGCATTTTGTTTCGTACGAAAAATCATAGAATTTAGCAATATTTTGACGTTTATCATCCCCTTTTCCTTTATTTGATTTAAACAAAATATCATCGAATTAGGCAATATTTTGCCGTTTTTCCACGTTTTTGTGAATTTTCAGTCTATGGGTATTAATTCATTATATATACGATAAAAATGATGCAAACACATAATTGATTAGATAATAACCTTAAATACTTCATTTTCAATCAACTATTTGTTTCTCGTTAAAATACTGAGTAAGATATTGAAACAGGGACAAGTTCTGTTTTTATTGCATATATCGACGTTTCAGCCGGAATAGAGCGGTTTTACGTGTACATCTTCCATCGGTAACATAAACGGAAAATCAGGAACATTTTAGTTAATTCTAATGAAAACACATTGATTTTTATCATTTGTATTGGAAACAACATTTTCATATATTATTGGAACTAAATAATACGAAACCTCGTTCTATGATTTGAAGGTAAAATCCTCAAATATGGTAAAATAGTAACTTTTTCACGTTAATCATGTAGTTTGATATTACGCAAATATATTCATTTTTACCAATATTTCGATACTATTTCGTGTAGTATCACGATATGTGATTTGGCCTTCAAATCTCAGAATTTCGCATAATATTGCATTTTAAGCAAGTTTTCTTGCATTTTGTTTCGTACGAAAAATCATCGAATTTAGCAATATTTTGACGTTTATCATCCCCTTTTCCTTTATTTGATTTAAACAAAATATCATCGAATTAGGCAATATTTTGCCGTTTTTCCACGTTTTTGTGAATTTTCAGTCTATGGGTATTAATTCATTATATATACGATAAAAATGATGCAAACACATTATTGATTAGATACCTTAAATACTTTATTTTCAATGAACGTTTTGTTTCTCGTTAAAATACTGAGTAAGATATTGAAACGGGGACAAGTTCTGTTTATATTGCATATATCGATGTTTCAGCCGGAATAGAGCGGTTTTACGTGTACATCTTCCATCGGTAATATAAACGGAAAATCAGGAACATTTTAGTTAATTCTAATGAAAACACATTGATTTTTATCATTTGTATTGGAAACAACATTGTCATATGTCTTTTCTTGGATCAAAATAATACGAAACCTCGCTCAATGATTTGAAGTTAAAATCCTCAAATATAGTTAAATAGTGACTTTTTCACGTTAATCATGTAGTTTGTTATTACGCAAATATATTCATTTTTACCAATATTTCGATACTATTTCATGTAGTATCACGATATGTGATTTGGCCTTCAAATCTCAGAATTTCGCATAATTATGCATTTTAAGCAAGTTTTCTTGCATTTTGTTTCGTACGAAAAATCCTCGAATTTACCAATATTTTGACGTTTATCATCCCCTTTTCCTTCATGTGATTTAAATAAAATATCATCGAATTAGGCAATATTTTGCCGTTTTCCACGTTTTTAGTGAATTTTCAGTCGCTGGGTATTAATTCATATATATACGATAAAAATGATGCTAACACATAATTGATTAGATAACAACCTTAAATACTTCATTGCAATCATCTATTTTTTTCTCGTTAAAATACTGAGTAAGATATTGAAAAGGGGAGAAGTTCGGTTTGTATTGCATATATCGACGTTTCAGCCGGATTAGAGCGGTTTTACGTGTACATCTTCCATCGGTAATATAAACGGAAAATCAGGAACATTTTAGTTAATTCTAATGAAAACACATTGATTTTTATCATTTGTATTGGAAACAACTTTGTCATATGTCTTTTCTTGCATCAAAATAATACGAAACCTCGCTCTATGATTTGAAGTTAAAATCCTCAAATATGGTTAAATAGTGACTTTTTCACGTTTTTCATGTAGTTTGATATTACATATTCATTTTTACCAATATTTCGATACTATTTCATGTTGTATCACGATATGTGATTTGGCCTTGAAATCTCAGAATTTCGCATAATATTGCATTTTAAGCAAGTTTTCTTGCATTTTGTTTTGTACGAAAAATCATCGAATTTAGCAATATTTTGACGTTTATCATCCCCTTTTCCTTTATGTGATTTAAACAAAATATCATGGAATTAGGCAATATTTTGCCGTTTTCCACGTTTTTGTGAATTTTCAGTCCATGGGTATTAATTCATATATATGCGATAAAAATGATGCAAACACATAATTGATTAGATAATAACCTTAAATACTTCATTTTCAATCAACTATTTCTTTCTCGTTAAAATACTGAGTATGATATTAAACGGGGGAGAAGTTCTGATTTTATTGCATATATCGACGTTCCAGCCGGAATAGAGCGGTTTTCGTGTACATCTTCCATCGGTAATATAAACGGAAAATCAGGAACATTTTAGTTAATTCTAATGAAAACACATTGATTTTTATCATTTGTATTGGAAACAACATTGTCATATGTCTTTTCTTGGGTCTAAATAATACGAAACCTCGCTCTATGATTTGAAGGTAAAATCCTCAAATATTGTTAAATAGTGACTTTTTCACGTTTTTCATGTAGTTTGATATTACATATTCATTTTTACCAATATTTCGATACTATTTCTTGTTGTATCACGATATGTGATTTGGCCTTGAAATCTCAGAATTTCGCATAATATTGCATTTTAAGCAAGTTTTCTTGCATTTTGTTTTGTAAGAAAAATCATCGAATTTAGCAATATTTTGACGTTTATCATCCTCTTTTTCCTTTATGTGATTTAAACAAAATATCATGGAATTAGGCAATATTTTGCCGTTTTCCACGTTTTTGTGAATTTTCAGTCCATGGGTATTAATTCATATATATGCGATAAAAATGATGCAAACACATAATTGATTAGATAATAACCTTAAATACTTCATTTTCAATCAACTATTTCTTTCTCGTTAAAATACTGAGTAAGATATTAAACGGGGGAGAAGTTCTGATTTTATTGCATATATCGACGTTCCAGCCGGAATAGAGCGGTTTTCGTGTACATCTTCCATCGGTAATATAAACGGAAAATCAGGAACATTTTAGTTAATTCTAATGAAAACACATTGATTTTTATCATTTGTATTGGAAACAGCATTGTCATATGTCTTTTCTTGGGTCTAAATAATACGAAACCTCGCTCTATGACTTGAAGGTAAAATCCTCAAATATGGTAAAATAGTGACTTTTTCACGTTAATCATGTAGTTTGATATTACGCAAATATATTCATTTTTACCAATATTCCGATACTATTTCATGTAGTATCACGATATGTGATTTGGCCTTCAAATCTCAGAATTTCGCATAATATTGCATTTAAGCAAGTTTTCTTGCATTTTGTTTAGTACGAAAAATCATCGAATATAGCAATATTTTGACGTTTATCATCCAATTTTCCTTCATGTGATTTAAACAAAATATCATGGAATTAGGCAATATTTTGCCGTTTTCCACGTTTTTGTGAATTTTCAGTCTATGGGTATTAATTAATTATATATACGATAAAAATGATGCAAACACATTATTGATTAGATACCTTAAATACTTTATTTTCAATGAACGTTTTGTTTCTCGTTAAAATACTGAGTAAGATATTGAAACGGGGACAAGTTCTGTTTATATTGCATATATCGATGTTTCAGCCGGAATAGAGCGGTTTTACGTGTACATCTTCCATCGGTAATATAAACGGAAAATCAGGAACATTTTAGTTAATTCTAATGAAAACACATTGATTTTTATCATTTGTATTGGAAACAACATTGTCATATGTCTTTTCTTGGATCAAAATAATACGAAACCTCGCTCAATGATTTGAAGTTAAAATCCTCAAATATAGTTAAATAGTGACTTTTTCACGTTAATCATGTAGTTTGTTATTACGCAAATATATTCATTTTTACCAATATTTCGATACTATTTCATGTAGTATCACGATATGTGATTTGGCCTTGAAATCTCAGAATTTCGCATAATATTGCATTTTAAGCAAGTTTTCTTGCATTTTGTTTCGTACGAAAAATCCTCGAATTTACCAATATTTTGACGTTTATCATCCCCTTTTCCTTCATGTGATTTAAATAAAATATCATCGAATTAGGCAATATTTTGCCGTTTTCCACGTTTTTGTGAATTTTCAGTCGCTGGGTATTAATTCATATATATACGATAAAAATGATGCTAACACATAATTGATTAGATAACAACCTTAAATACTTCATTGCAATCATCTATTTGTTTCTCGTTAAAATACTGAGTAAGATATTGAAAAGGGGAGAAGTTCGGTTTGTATTGCATATATCGACGTTTCAGCCGGATTAGAGCGGTTTTACGTGTACATCTTCCATCGGTAATATAAACGGAAAATCAGGAACATTTTAGTTAATTCTAATGAAAACACATTGATTTTTATCATTTGTATTGGAAACAACATTGTCATATGTCTTTTCTTGCATCAAAATAATACGAAACCTCGCTCTATGATTTGAAGTTAAAATCCTCAAATATTGTTAAATAGTGACTTTTTCACGTTTTTCATGTAGTTTGATATTACATATTCATTTTTACCAATATTTCGATACTATTTCATGTTGTATCACGATATGTGATTTGGCCTTGAAATCTCAGAATTTCGCATAATATTGCATTTTAAGCAAGTTTTCTTGCATTTTGTTTTGTACGAAAAATCATCGAATTTAGCAATATTTTGACGTTTATCATCCCCTTTTCCTTTATGTGATTTAAACAAAATATCATGGAATTAGGCAATATTTTGCCGTTTTCCACGTTTTTGTGAATTTTCAGTCCATGGGTATTAATTCATATATATGCGATAAAAATGATGCAAACACATAATTGATTAGATAATAATCTTAAATACTTCATTTTCAATCAACTATTTCTTTCTCGTTAAAATACTGAGTAAGATATTAAACGGGGGAGAAGTTCTGATTTTATTGCATATATCGACGTTCCAGCCGGAATAGAGCGGTTTTCGTGTACATCTTCCATCGGTAATATAAACGGAAAATCAGGAACATTTTAGTTAATTCTAATGAAAACACATTGATTTTTATCATTTGTATTGGAAACAGCATTGTCATATGTCTTTTCTTGGGTCTAAATAATACGAAACCTCGCTCTATGACTTGAAGGTAAAATCCTCAAATATGGTAAAATAGTGACTTTTTCACGTTAATCATGTAGTTTGATATTACGCAAATATAGTCATTTTTACCAATATTCCGATACTATTTCATGTAGTATCACGATATGTGATTTGGCCTTCAAATCTCAGAATTTCGCATAATATTGCATTTAAGCAAGTTTTCTTGCATTTTGTTTAGTACGAAAAATCATCGAATATAGCAATATTTTGACGTTTATCATCCAATTTTCCTTCATGTGATTTAAACAAAATATCATGGAATTAGGCAATATTTTGCCGTTTTCCACGTTTTTGTGAATTTTCAATCCATGGGTATTAATTCATATATATACGATACAAATGATGCAAACACATAATTGATTAGATAATAACCTTAAATACTTCATTTTCAATCAACTATTTGTTTCTCGTTAAAATACTGAGTAAGATATTGAAAAGGGGAGAAGTTCTGTTTTTATTGCATATATCGACGTTTCAGCCGGAATAGAGCGGTTTTACGTGTACATCTTCCATCGGTAATATAAACGGAAAATCAGGAACATTTTAGTTAATTCTAATGAAAACACATTGATTTTTATCATTTGTATTGGAAACAACATTGTCATATGTCTTTTCTTGGAACTAAATAATACGAAACCTCGCTCTATGATTTGAAGGTAAAATTCTCATATATGGTAAAATATTGACTTTTTCACATTAATCATGTAGTTTGATATTACGCAAATATATTCATTTTTACCAATATTTCGATACTATTTCATGTAGTATCACGATATGTGATTTGGCCTTGAAATCTCAGAATTTCGCATAATATTGCATTTTAAGCAAGTTTTCTTGCATTTTGTTTCGTACGAAAAATCCTCGAATTTACCAATATTTTGACGTTTATCATCCCCTTTTCCTTCATGTGATTTAAATAAAATATCATCGAATTAGGCAATATTTTGCCGTTTTCCACGTTTTTGTGAATTTTCAGTCGCTGGGTATTAATTCATATATATACGATAAAAATGATGCTAACACATAATTGATTAGATAACAACCTTAAATACTTCATTGCAATCATCTATTTTTTTCTCGTTAAAATACTGAGTAAGATATTGAAAAGGGGAGAAATTCGGTTTGTATTGCATATATCGACGTTTCAGCCGGATTAGAGCGGTTTTACGTGTACATCTTCCATCGGTAATATAAACGGAAAATCAGGAACATTTTAGTTAATTCTAATGAAAACACATTGATTTTTATCATTTGTATTGGAAACAACATTGTCATATGTCTTTTCTTGCATCAAAATAATACGAAACCTCGCTCTATGATTTGAAGTTAAAATCCTCAAATATGGTTAAATAGTGACTTTTTCACGTTTTTCATGTAGTTTGATATTACATATTCATTTTTACCAATATTTCGATACTATTTCATGTTGTATCACGATATGTGATTTGGCCTTGAAATCTCAGAATTTCGCATAATATTGCATTTTAAGCAAGTTTTCTTGCATTTTGTTTTGTACGAAAAATCATCGAATTTAGCAATATTTTGACGTTTATCATCCCCTTTTCCTTTATGTGATTTAAACAAAATATCATGGAATTAGGCAATATTTTGCCGTTTTCCACGTTTTTGTGAATTTTAAGTCAATGGGTATTAATTCATATATATGCGATAAAAATGATGCAAACACATAATTGATTAGATAATAACCTTAAATACTTCATTTTCAATCAACTATTTCTTTCTCGTTAAAATACTGAGTAAGATATTAAACGGGGGAGAAGTTCTGATTTTATTGCATATATCGACGTTCCAGCCGGAATAGAGCGGTTTTCGTGTACATCTTCCATCGGTAATATAAACGGAAAATCAGGAACATTTTAGTTAAATCTAATGAAAACACATTGATTTTTATCATTTGTATTGGAAACAGCATTGTCATATGTCTTTTCTTGGGTCTAAATAATACGAAACCTCGCTCTATGACTTGAAGGTAAAATCCTCAAATATGGTAAAATAGTGACTTTTTCACGTTAATCATGTAGTTTGATATTACGCAAATATATTCATTTTTACCAATATTCCGATACTATTTCATGTAGTATCACGATATGTGATTTGGCCTTCAAATCTCAGAATTTCGCATAATATTGCATTTAAGCAAGTTTTCTTGCATTTTGTTTAGTACGAAAAATCATCGAATATAGCAATATTTTGACGTTTATCATCCAATTTTCCTTCATGTGATTTAAACAAAATATCATGGAATTAGGCAATATTTTGCCGTTTTCCACGTTTTTGTGAATTTTCAGTCTATGGGTATTAATTCATTATATATACGATAAAAATGATGCAAACACATTATTGATTAGATACCTTAAATACTTTATTTTCAATGAACGTTTTGTTTCTCGTTAAAATACTGAGTAAGATATTGAAACGGGGACAAGTTCTGTTTATATTGCATATATCGATGTTTCAGCCGGAATAGAGCGGTTTTACGTGTACATCTTCCATCGGTAATATAAACGGAAAATCAGGAACATTTTAGTTAATTCTAATGAAAACACATTGATTTTTATCATTTGTATTGGAAACAACATTGTCATATGTCTTTTCTTGGATCAAAATAATACGAAACCTCGCTCAATGATTTGAAGTTAAAATCCTCAAATATAGTTAAATAGTGACTTTTTCACGTTAATCATGTAGTTTGTTATTACGCAAATATATTCATTTTTACCAATATTTCGATACTATTTCATGTAGTATCACGATATGTGATTTGGCCTTGAAATCTCAGAATTTCGCATAATATTGCATTTTAAGCAAGTTTTCTTGCATTTTGTTTCGTACGAAAAATCCTCGAATTTACCAATATTTTGACGTTTATCATCCCCTTTTCCTTCATGTGATTTAAATAAAATATCATCGAATTAGGCAATATTTTGCCGTTTTCCACGTTTTTGTGAATTTTCAGTCGCTGGGTATTAATTCATATATATACGAAAAAAATGATGCTAACACATAATTGATTAGATAACAACCTTAAATACTTCATTGCAATCATCTATTTGTTTCTCGTTAAAATACTGAGTAAGATATTGAAAAGGGGAGAAGTTCGGTTTGTATTGCATATATCGACGTTTCAGCCGGATTAGATCGGTTTTACGTGTACATCTTCCATCGGTAATATAAACGGAAAATCAGGAACATTTTAGTTAATTCTAATGAAAACACATTGATTTTTATCATTTGTATTGGAAACAACATTGTCATATGTCTTTTCTTGCATCAAAATAATACGAAACCTCGCTCTATGATTTGAAGTTAAAATCCTCAAATATTGTTAAATAGTGACTTTTTCACGTTTTTCATGTAGTTTGATATTACATATTCATTTTTACCAATATTTCGATACTATTTCATGTTGTATCACGATATGTGATTTGGCCTTGAAATCTCAGAATTTCGCATAATATTGCATTTTAAGCAAGTTTTCTTGCATTTTGTTTTGTACGAAAAATCATCGAATTTAGCAATATTTTGACGTTTATCATCCCCTTTTCCTTTATGTGATTTAAACAAAATATCATGGAATTAGGCAATATTTTGCCGTTTTCCACGTTTTTGTGAATTTTCAGTCCATGGGTATTAATTCATATATATGCGATAAAAATGATGCAAACACATAATTGATTAGATAATAATCTTAAATACTTCATTTTCAATCAACTATTTCTTTCTCGTTAAAATACTGAGTAAGATATTAAACGGGGGAGAAGTTCTGATTTTATTGCATATATCGACGTTCCAGCCGGAATAGAGCGGTTTTCGTGTACATCTTCCATCGGTAATATAAACGGAAAATCAGGAACATTTTAGTTAATTCTAATGAAAACACATTGATTTTTATCATTTGTATTGGAAACAGCATTGTCATATGTCTTTTCTTGGGTCTAAATAATACGAAACCTCGCTCTATGACTTGAAGGTAAAATCCTCAAATATGGTAAAATAGTGACTTTTTCACGTTAATCATGTAGTTTGATATTACGCAAATATATTCATTTTTACCAATATTCCGATACTATTTCATGTAGTATCACGATATGTGATTTGGCCTTCAAATCTCAGAATTTCGCATAATATTGCATTTAAGCAAGTTTTCTTGCATTTTGTTTAGTACGAAAAATCATCGAATATAGCAATATTTTGACGTTTATCATCCAATTTTCCTTCATGTGATTTAAACAAAATATCATGGAATTAGGCAATATTTTGCCGTTTTCCACGTTTTTGTGAATTTTCAATCCATGGGTATTAATTCATATATATACGATACAAATGATGCAAACACATAATTGATTAGATAATAACCTTAAATACTTCATTTTCAATCAACTATTTGTTTCTCGTTAAAATACTGAGTAAGATATTGAAAAGGGGAGAAGTTCTGTTTTTATTGCATATATCGACGTTTCAGCCGGAATAGAGCGGTTTTACGTGTACATCTTCCATCGGTAATATAAACGGAAAATCAGGAACATTTTAGTTAATTCTAATGAAAACACATTGATTTTTATCATTTGTATTGGAAACAACATTGTCATATGTCTTTTCTTGGAACTAAATAATACGAAACCTCGCTCTATGATTTGAAGGTAAAATTCTCATATATGGTAAAATATTGACTTTTTCACATTAATCATGTAGTTTGATATTACGCAAATATATTCATTTTTACCAATATTTCGATACTATTTCATGTAGTATCACGATATGTGATTTGGCCTTGAAATCTCAGAATTTCGCATAATATTGCATTTTAAGCAAGTTTTCTTGCATTTTGTTTCGTACGAAAAATCCTCGAATTTACCAATATTTTGACGTTTATCATCCCCTTTTCCTTCATGTGATTTAAATAAAATATCATCGAATTAGGCAATATTTTGCCGTTTTCCACGTTTTTGTGAATTTTCAGTCGCTGGGTATTAATTCATATATATACGATAAAAATGATGCTAACACATAATTGATTAGATAACAACCTTAAATACTTCATTGCAATCATCTATTTTTTTCTCGTTAAAATACTGAGTAAGATATTGAAAAGGGGAGAAATTCGGTTTGTATTGCATATATCGACGTTTCAGCCGGATTAGAGCGGTTTTACGTGTACATCTTCCATCGGTAATATAAACGGAAAATCAGGAACATTTTAGTTAATTCTAATGAAAACACATTGATTTTTATCATTTGTATTGGAAACAACATTGTCATATGTCTTTTCTTGCATCAAAATAATACGAAACCTCGCTCTATGATTTGAAGTTAAAATCCTCAAATATGGTTAAATAGTGACTTTTTCACGTTTTTCATGTAGTTTGATATTACATATTCATTTTTACCAATATTTCGATACTATTTCATGTTGTATCACGATATGTGATTTGGCCTTGAAATCTCAGAATTTCGCATAATATTGCATTTTAAGCAAGTTTTCTTGCATTTTGTTTTGTACGAAAAATCATCGAATTTAGCAATATTTTGACGTTTATCATCCCCTTTTCCTTTATGTGATTTAAACAAAATATCATGGAATTAGGCAATATTTTGCCGTTTTCCACGTTTTTGTGAATTTTAAGTCAATGGGTATTAATTCATATATATGCGATAAAAATGATGCAAACACATAATTGATTAGATAATAACCTTAAATACTTCATTTTCAATCAACTATTTCTTTCTCGTTAAAATACTGAGTAAGATATTAAACGGGGGAGAAGTTCTGATTTTATTGCATATATCGACGTTCCAGCCGGAATAGAGCGGTTTTCGTGTACATCTTCCATCGGTAATATAAACGGAAAATCAGGAACATTTTAGTTAATTCTAATAAAAACACATTGATTTTTATCATTTGTATTGGAAACAACATTGTCATATGTCTTTTCTTGGGTCTAAATAATACGAAACCTCGCTCAATGATTTGAAGGTAAAATCCTCAAATATGGTAAAATAGTGACTTTTTCACGTTAATCATGTAGTTTGATATTACGCAAATATATTCATTTTTACCAATATTCCGATACTATTTCATGTAGTATCACGATATGTGATTTGGCCTTCAAATCTCAGAATTTCGCATAATATTGCATTTAAGCAGGTTTTCTTGCATTTTGTTTCGTACGAAAAATCATCGAATATAGCAATATTTTGACGTTTATCATCCCATTTTCCTTCATGTGATTTAAACAAAATATCATGGAATTAGGCAATATTTTGCC
The DNA here is from genome assembly GCF_040958095.1 of Procambarus clarkii. Lineage (NCBI taxonomy): Eukaryota > Metazoa > Arthropoda > Malacostraca > Decapoda > Cambaridae > Procambarus > Procambarus clarkii. Next base: position 1,570,937 of record NC_091234.1, on the reverse strand, counting down.
GTTTTCCACGTTTTTGTGAATTTTCAGTCCATGGGTATTAATTCAAATATATACGATAAAAATGATGCAAACACATAATTGATTAGATAATAACCTTAAATACTTCATTTTCAATCAACTATTTCTTTCTCGTTAAAATACTGGGTAAGATATTGAAAAGGGGAGAAGTTCTGTTTTTATTGCATATATCGACGTTTCAGCCGGAATAGAGCGGTTTTACGTGTACATCTTCCATCGGCAATACAAACGGAAAATCAGGAACATTTTAGGTAATTCTAATGAAAACACATTGATTTTTGTCATTTGTATTGGAAACAACATTGTCATATGTCTTTTCTTGGATCTAAATAATACGAAACCTCGCTCTATGATTTGTAGTTAAAATCCTCAAATATGGTTAAATAGTGACTTTTTTCACGTTTTCATGTAGTTTGATATTACGTAAATATATTCATTTTTACCAATATTTCGATACTATTTCATGTAGTATCACGATATGTGATTTGGCCCTGAAATCTCAGAATTTCGCATAATATTGCATTTTAAGCAAGTTTTCTTGCATTTTGTTCCGTACGAAAAATTATGGAATTTAGCAATATTTTGACGTTTATCATCCCCTTTTCCTTTATTTGATTTAAACAAAATATCATCGAATTTGGCAATATTTTGCCGTTTTTCCACGTTTTTGTGAATTTTCAGTCTATGGGTATTAATTCATTACATATACGATAAAAATGATGCAAACACATAATTGATTAGATAATAACCTTAAATACTTCATTTTCAATCAACTATTTGTTTCTCGTTAAAATACTGAGTAAGATATTGAAACGGGGACAAGTTCTGTTTTTATTGCATATATCGACGTTTCAGCCGGAATAGAGCAGTTTTACGTGTACATATTCCATCGGTAATATAAACGGAAAATCAGGAACATTTTAGTTAATTCTAATGAAAACACATTGTTTTTTATCATTTGTATTGGAAACAACATTGTCATATGTCTTTTCTTGGAACTAAATAATACGAAACCTCGCTCTATGATTTGAAGGTAAAATTCTCATATATGGTAAAATATTGACTTTTTCACATTAATCATGTAGTTTGATATTACGCAAATATATTCATTTTTACCAATATTTCGATACTATTTCATGTAGTATCACGATATGTGATTTGGCCTTGAAATCTCAGAATTTCGCATAATATTGCATTTTAAGCAAGTTTTCTTGCATTTTGTTTCGTACGAAAAATCCTCGAATTTACCAATATTTTGACGTTTATCATCCCCTTTTCCTTCATGTGATTTAAATAAAATATCATCGAATTAGGCAATATTTTGCCGTTTTCCACGTTTTTGTGAATTTTCAGTCGCTGGGTATTAATTCATATATATACGATAAAAATGATGCTAACACATAATTGATTAGATAACAACCTTAAATACTTCATTGCAATCATCTATTTTTTTCTCGTTAAAATACTGAGTAAGGTATTGAAAAGGGGAGAAATTCGGTTTGTATTGCATATATCGACGTTTCAGCCGGATTAGAGCGGTTTTACGTGTACATCTTCCATCGGTAATATAAACGGAAAATCAGGAACATTTTAGTTAATTCTAATGAAAACACATTGATTTTTATCATTTGTATTGGAAACAACATTGTCATATGTCTTTTCTTGCATCAAAATAATACGAAACCTCGCTCTATGATTTGAAGTTAAAATCCTCAAATATGGTTAAATAGTGACTTTTTCACGTTTTTCATGTAGTTTGATATTACATATTCATTTTTACCAATATTTCGATACTATTTCATGTTGTATCACGATATGTGATTTGGCCTTAAAATCTCAGAATTTCGCATAATATTGCATTTTAAGCAAGTTTTCTTGCATTTTGTTTTGTACGAAAAATCATCGAATTTAGCAATATTTTGACGTTTATCATCCCCTTTTCCTTTATGTGATTTAAACAAAATATCATGGAATTAGGCAATATTTTGCCGTTTTCCACGTTTTTGTGAATTTTAAGTCAATGGGTATTAATTCATATATATGCGATAAAAATGATGCAAACACATAATTGATTAGATAATAACCTTAAATACTTCATTTTCAATCAACTATTTCTTTCTCGTTAAAATACTGAGTAAGATATTAAACGGGGGAGAAGTTCTGATTTTATTGCATATATCGACGTTCCAGCCGGAATAGAGCGGTTTTCGTGTACATCTTCCATCGGTAATATAAACGGAAAATCAGGAACATTTTAGTTAATTCTAATAAAAACACATTGATTTTTATCATTTGTATTGGAAACAACATTGTCATATGTCTTTTCTTGGGTCTAAATAATACGAAACCTCGCTCAATGATTTGAAGGTAAAATCCTCAAATATGGTAAAATAGTGACTTTTTCACGTTAATCATGTAGTTTGATATTACGCAAATATATTCATTTTTACCAATATTCCGATACTATTTCATGTAGTATCACGATATGTGATTTGGCCTTCAAATCTCAGAATTTCGCATAATATTGCATTTAAGCAGGTTTTCTTGCATTTTGTTTCGTACGAAAAATCATCGAATATAGCAATATTTTGACGTTTATCATCCCATTTTCCTTCATGTGATTTAAACAAAATATCATGGAATTAGGCAATATTTTGCCGTTTTCCACGTTTTTGTGAATTTTCAGTCCATGGGTATTAATTCAAATATATACGATAAAAAGGATGCAAACACATAATTGATTAGATAATAACCTTAAATACTTCATTTTCAATCAACTATTTGTTTCTCGTTAAAATACTGGGTAAGATATTGAAAAGGGGAGAAGTTCTGTTTTTATTGCATATATCGACGTTTCAGCCGGAATAGAGCGGTTTTACGTGTACATCTTCCATCGGCAATATAAACGGAAAATCAGGAACATTTTAGGTAATTCTAATGAAAACACATTGATTTTTGTCATTTGTATTGGAAACAACATTGTCATATGTCTTTTCTTGGATCTAAATAATACGAAACCTCGCTCTATGATTTGTAGTTAAAATCCTCAAATATGGTTAAATAGTGACTTTTTTCACGTTTTCATGTAGTTTGATATTACGTAAATATATTCATTTTTACCAATATTTCGATACTATTTCATGTAGTATCACGATATGTGATTTGGCCCTGAAATCTCAGAATTTCGCATAATATTGCATTTTAAGCAAGTTTTCTTGCATTTTGTTCCGTACGAAAAATTATGGAATTTAGCAATATTTTGACGTTTATCATCCCCTTTTCCTTTATTTGATTTAAACAAAATATCATCGAATTTGGCAATATTTTGCCGTTTTTCCACGTTTTTGTGAATTTTCAGTCTATGGGTATTAATTCATTACATATACGATAAAAATGATGCAAACACATAATTGATTAGATAATAACCTTAAATACTTCATTTTCAATCAACTATTTGTTTCTCGTTAAAATACTGAGTAAGATATTGAAACGGGGACAAGTTCTGTTTTTATTGCATATATCGACGTTTCAGCCGGAATAGAGCAGTTTTACGTGTACATATTCCATCGGTAATATAAACGGAAAATCAGGAACATTTTAGTTAATTCTAATGAAAACACATTGTTTTTTATCATTTGTATTGGAAACAACATTGTCATATGTCTTTTCTTGGAACTAAATAATACGAAACCTCGCTCTATGATTTAAAGGAAAAATCCTCAAATATGGTAAAATAGTAACTTTTTCACGTTAATCATGTAGTTTGATATTACGCAAATATATTCATTTTTACCAATATTTCGATACTATTTCATGTAGTATCACGATATGTGATTTGGCCTTCAAATCTCAGAATTTCGCATAATATTGCATTTTAAGCAAGTTTTCTTGCATTTTGTTTCGTACGAAAAATCATCGAATTTACGAATATTTTGACGTTTATCATCCCCTTTTCCTTTATTTGATTTAAACATAATATCATCGAATTAGGCAATTATTTTGCCGTTTTCCCAGGTTTTTGTGAATTTTCAGTCTATGGGTATTAATTCATTACATATACGATAAAAATGATGCAAACACATAATTGATTAGATAATAACCTTAAATACTTCATTTTCAATCAACTATTTGTTTCTCGTTAAAATACTGAGTAAGATATTGAAAAGGGGAGAAGTTCTGTTTTTATTGCATATATCGACGTTTCAGCCGGAATAGAGCGATTTTCGTGTACATCTTCCATCAGTAATATGTACGGAAAATCAGGAACATTTTAGTTAATTCTAATGAAAACACATTTATTTTTATCATTTGTATTGGAAACAACATTGTCATATGTCTTTTCTTTGATCAAAATAATACGAAACCTCGCTCTATGATTTGAATTTAAAATCCTCAAATATGGTTAAATAGTGACTTTTTTCACGTTTTTCATGTAGTTTGATATTACATAAATATATTCATTTTTACCAATATTTCGATACTATTTCATGTAGTATCACGATATGTGATTTGGCCTTGAAATCTCAGAATTTCGCATAATATTGCATTTTAAGCAAGTTTTCTTGCATTTTGTTCCGTACGAAAAATCATCGAATTTAGCAATATTTTGACGTTTATCATCCCATTTTCCTTTATGTGATTTAAACAAAATTTCATCGAATTAGGCAATATTTGGCCGTTTTCCACGTTTTTGTGAATTTTCAGTCCATGGGTATTAATTCATATATATACGATAAAAATGATGCAAACACATAATTGATTAGATAATAACCTTAAATACTTCATTTTCAATCAACTATTTCTTTCTCGTTAAAATACTGAGTAAGATATTAAACGGGGGAGAAGTTCTGATTTTATTGCATATATCGACGTTTCAGCCGGAATAGAGCGGTTTTCGTGTACATCTTCCATCGGTAATATAAACGGAAAATCAGGAACATTTTAGTTAATTCTAATGAAAACACATTTTTTTTATCATTTGTATTGGAAACAACATTGTCATGTCTTTTCTTGGAACTAAATAATACGAAACCTCGCTCTATGATTTGAAGGTAAAATCCTCAAATATGGTAAAATAGTGATTTTTTCACGTTAATCATGTAGTTTGATATTACGCAAATATATTCATATAATATATTCAAATATATTCAACGGGGGAGAAGTTCTGATTTTATTGCATATATCGACGTATCAGCCGGAATAGAGCGGTTTTCGTGTACATCTTCCATCGGTAATATAAACGGAAAATCAGGAACATTTTAGTTAATTCTAATGAAAACACATTTTTTTTATCATTTGTATTGGAAACAACATTGTCATGTCTTTTCTTGGAACTAAATAATACGAAACCTCGCTCTATGATTTGAAGGTAAAATCCTCAAATATGGTAAAATAGTGATTTTTTCACGTTAATCATGTAGTTTGATATTACGCAAATATATTCATTTTTACCAATATTTCGATACTATTTCATGTAGTATCACGATATGTGATTTGGCCTTCAAATCTCAGAATTTCGCATAATATTGCATTTTAAGCAAGTTTTCTTGCATTTTGTTTCGTACGAAAAATCCTCGAATTTACCAATATTTTGACGTTTATCATCCCCATTTCCTTCATGTTATTTAAATAAAATATCATCGAATTAGGCAATATTTTGCCGTTTTCCACGTTTTTGTGAATTTTCAGTCGCTGGGTATTAATTCATATATATACGATAAAAATGATGCTAACACATAATTGATTAGATAACAACCTTAAATACTTCATTGCAATCATCTATTTTTTTCTCGTTAAAATACTGAGTAAGATATTGAAAAGGGGAGAAGTTCGGTTTGTATTGCATATATCGACGTTTCAGCCGGATTAGAGCGGTTTTACGTGTACATCTTCCATCGGTAATATAAACGGAAAATCAGGAACATTTTAGTTAATTCTAATGAAAACACATTTTTTTTATCATTTGTATTGGAAACAACATTGTCATGTCTTTTCTTGGAACTAAATAATACGAAACCTCGCTCTATGATTTGAAGGTAAAATCCTCAAATATGGTAAAATAGTGATTTTTTCACGTTAATCATGTAGTTTGATATTACGCAAATATATTCATTTTTACCAATATTTCGATACTATTTCATGTAGTATCACGATATGTGATTTGGCCTTCAAATCTCAGAATTTCGCATAATATTGCATTTTAAGCAAGTTTTCTTGCATTTTGTTTCGTACGAAAAATCCTCGAATTTACCAATATTTTGACGTTTATCATCCCCTTTTCCTTCATGTGATTTAAATAAAATATCATCGAATTAGGCAATATTTTGCCGTTTTCCACGTTTTTGTGAATTTTCAGTCGCTGGGTATTAATTCATATATATACGATAAAAATGATGCAAACACATAATTGATTAGATAACAACCTTAAATACTTAATTGCAATCATCTATTTTTTTCTCGTTAAAATACTGAGTAAGATATTGAAAAGGGGAGAAGTTCGGTTTGTATTGCATATATCGATGTTTCAGCCGGATTAGAGCGGTTTTACGTGTACATCTTCCATCGGTAATATAAACGGAAAATCAGGAACATTTTAGTTAATTCTAATGAAAACACATTGATTTTTATCATTTGTATTGGAAACAACATTGTCATATGTCTTTTCTTGCATCAAAATAATACGAAACCTCGCTCTATGATTTGAAGTTAAAATCCTCAAATATGGTTAAATAGTGACTTTTTCACGTTTTTCATGTAGTTTGATATTACATATTCATTTTTACCAATATTTCGATACTATTTCATGTTGTATCACGATATGTGATTTGGCCTTGAAATCTCAGAATTTCGCATAATATTGCATTTTAAGCAAGTTTTCTTGCATTTTGTTTTGTACGAAAAATCATCGAATTTAGCAATATTTTGACGTTTATCATCCCCTTTTCCTTTATGTGATTTAAACAAAATATCATGGAATTAGGCAATATTTTGCCGTTTTCCACGTTTTTGTGAATTTTCAGTCCATGGGTATTAATTCATATATATGCGATAAAAATGATGCAAACACATAATTGATTAGATAATAACCTTAAATACTTAATTTTCAATCAACTATTTCTTTCTCGTTAAAATACTGAGTAAGATATTAAACAGGGGAGAAGTTCTGATTTTATTGCATATATCGACGTTCCAGCCGGAATAGAGCGGTTTTCGTGTACATCTTCCATCGGTAATATAAACGGAAAATCAGGAACATTTTAGTTAATTCTAATAAAGACACATTGATTTTTATCATTTGTATTGGAAACAACATTGTCATATGTCTTTTCTTGGGTCTAAATAATACGAAACCTCGCTCAATGATTTGAAGGTAAAATCCTCAAATATGGTAAAATAGTGACTTTTTCACGTTAATCATGTAGTTTGATATTACGCAAATATATTCATTTTTACCAATATTCCGATACTATTTCATGTAGTATCACGATATGTTATTTGGCCTTCAAATCTCAGAATTTCGCATAATATTGCATTTAAGCAAGTTTTCTTGCATTTTGTTTCGTACGAAAAATCATCGAATATAGCAATATTTTGACGTTTATCATCCCATTTTCCTTCATGTGATTTAAACAAAATATCATGGAATTAGGCAATATTTTGCCGTTTTCCACGTTTTTGTGAATTTTCAGTCCATGGGTATTAATTCATATATATACGATAAAAATGATGCAAACACATAATTGATTAGATAATAACCTTAAATACTTCATTTTCAATCAACTATTTGTTTCTCGTTAAAATACTGGGTAAGATATTGAAAAGGGGAGAAGTTCTGTTTTTATTGCATATATCGACGTTTCAGCCGGAATAGAGCGGTTTTACGTGTACATCTTCCATCGGCAATATAAACGGAAAATCAGGAACATTTTAGGTAATTCTAATGAAAACACATTGATTTTTATCATTTGTATTGGAAACAACATTGTCATATGTCTTTTCTTGGATCTAAATAATACGAAACCTCGCTCTATGATTTGTAGTTAAAATCCTCAAATATGGATAAATAGTGACTTTTTTCACGTTTTCATGTAGTTTGATATTACGTAAATATATTCATTTTTACCAATATTTCGATACTATTTCATGTAGTATCACGATATGTGATTTGGCCCTGAAATCTCAGAATTTCGCATAATATTGCATTTTAAGCAAGTTTTCTTGCATTTTGTTTCGTACGAAAAATTATCGAATTTAGCAATATTTTGAAGTTTATCATCCCCTTTTCCTTTATTTGATTTAAACAAAATATCATCGAATTAGGCAATATTTTGCCGTTTTTCCACGTTTTTGTGAATTTTCAGTCTATGGGTATTAATTCATTACATATACGATAAAAATGATGCAAACACATAATTGATTAGATAATAACCTTAAATACTTCATTTTCAATCAACTATTTGTTTCTCGTTAAAATACTGAGTAAGATATTGAAACGGGGACAAGTTCTGTTTTTATTGCATATATCGACGTTTCAGCCGGAATAGAGCAGTTTTACGTGTACATCTTCCATCGGTAATATAAACGGAAAATCAGGAACATTTTAGTTAATTCTAATGAAAACACATTGTTTTTTATCATTTGTATTGGAAACAACATTGTCATATGTCTTTTCTTGGAACTAAATAATACGAAACCTCGCTCTATGATTTAAAGGAAAAATCCTCAAATATGGTAAAATAGTAACTTTTTCACGTTAATCATGTAGTTTGATATTACGCAAATATATTCATTTTTACCAATATTTCGATACTATTTCATGTAGTATCACGATATGTGATTTGGCCTTCAAATCTCAGAATTTCGCATAATATTGCATTTTAAGCAAGTTTTCTTGCATTTTGTTTCGTACGAAAAATCATCGAATTTACGAATATTTTGACGTTTATCATCCCCTTTTCCTTTATTTGATTTAAACATAATATCATCGAATTAGGCAATTATTTTGCCGTTTTCCCAGGTTTTTGTGAATTTTCAGTCTATGGGTATTAATTCATTACATATACGATAAAAATGATGCAAACACATAATTGATTAGATAATAACCTTAAATACTTCATTTTCAATCAACTATTTGTTTCTCGTTAAAATACTGAGTAAGATATTGAAAAGGGGAGAAGTTCTGTTTTTATTGCATATATCGACGTTTCAGCCGGAATAGAGCGATTTTCGTGTACATCTTCCATCAGTAATATGTACGGAAAATCAGGAACATTTTAGTTAATTCTAATGAAAACACATTTATTTTTATCATTTGTATTGGAAACAACATTGTCATATGTCTTTTCTTTGATCAAAATAATACGAAACCTCGCTCTATGATTTGAATTTAAAATCCTCAAATATGGTTAAATAGTGACTTTTTTCACGTTTTTCATGTAGTTTGATATTACATAAATATATTCATTTTTACCAATATTTCGATACTATTTCATGTAGTATCACGATATGTGATTTGGCCTTGAAATCTCAGAATTTCGCATAATATTGCATTTTAAGCAAGTTTTCTTGCATTTTGTTCCGTACGAAAAATCATCGAATTTAGCAATATTTTGACGTTTATCATCCCATTTTCCTTTATGTGATTTAAACAAAATTTCATCGAATTAGGCAATATTTGGCCGTTTTCCACGTTTTTGTGAATTTTCAGTCCATGGGTATTAATTCATATATATACGATAAAAATGATGCAAACACATAATTGATTAGATAATAACCTTAAATACTTCATTTTCAATCAACTATTTCTTTCTCGTTAAAATACTGAGTAAGATATTAAACGGGGGAGAAGTTCTGATTTTATTGCATATATCGACGTTTCAGCCGGAATAGAGCGGTTTTCGTGTACATCTTCCATCGGTAATATAAACGGAAAATCAGGAACATTTTAGTTAATTCTAATGAAAACACATTTTTTTTATCATTTGTATTGGAAACAACATTGTCATGTCTTTTCTTGGAACTAAATAATACGAAACCTCGCTCTATGATTTGAAGGTAAAATCCTCAAATATGGTAAAATAGTGATTTTTTCACGTTAATCATGTAGTTTGATATTACGCAAATATATTCATATAATATATTCAAATATATTCAACGGGGGAGAAGTTCTGATTTTATTGCATATATCGACGTATCAGCCGGAATAGAGCGGTTTTCGTGTACATCTTCCATCGGTAATATAAACGGAAAATCAGGAACATTTTAGTTAATTCTAATGAAAACACATTTTTTTTATCATTTGTATTGGAAACAACATTGTCATGTCTTTTCTTGGAACTAAATAATACGAAACCTCGCTCTATGATTTGAAGGTAAAATCCTCAAATATGGTAAAATAGTGATTTTTTCACGTTAATCATGTAGTTTGATATTACGCAAATATATTCATTTTTACCAATATTTCGATACTATTTCATGTAGTATCACGATATGTGATTTGGCCTTCAAATCTCAGAATTTCGCATAATATTGCATTTTAAGCAAGTTTTCTTGCATTTTGTTTCGTACGAAAAATCCTCGAATATACCAATATTTTGACGTTTATCATCCCCTTTTCCTTCATGTTATTTAAATAAAATATCATCGAATTAGGCAATATTTTGCCGTTTTCCACGTTTTTGTGAATTTTCAGTCGCTGGGTATTAATTCATATATATACGATAAAAATGATGCTAACACATAATTGATTAGATAACAACCTTAAATACTTCATTGCAATCATCTATTTTTTTCTCGTTAAAATACTGAGTAAGATATTGAAAAGGGGAGAAGTTCGGTTTGTATTGCATATATCGACGTTTCAGCCGGATTAGAGCGGTTTTACGTGTACATCTTCCATCGGTAATATAAACGGAAAATCAGGAACATTTTAGTTAATTCTAATGAAAACACATTTTTTTTATCATTTGTATTGGAAACAACATTGTCATGTCTTTTCTTGGAACTAAATAATACGAAACCTCGCTCTATGATTTGAAGGTAAAATCCTCAAATATGGTAAAATAGTGATTTTTTCACGTTAATCATGTAGTTTGATATTACGCAAATATATTCATTTTTACCAATATTTCGATACTATTTCATGTAGTATCACGATATGTGATTTGGCCTTCAAATCTCAGAATTTCGCATAATATTGCATTTTAAGCAAGTTTTCTTGCATTTTGTTTCGTACGAAAAATCATCGAATTTACGAATATTTTGACGTTTATCATCCCCTTTTCCTTTATTTGATTTAAACATAATATCATCGAATTAGGCAATTATTTTGCCGTTTTCCCAGGTTTTTGTGAATTTTCAGTCTATGGGTATTAATTCATTACATATACGATAAAAATGATGCAAACACATAATTGATTAGATAATAACCTTAAATACTTCATTTTCAATCAACTATTTGTTTCTCGTTAAAATACTGAGTAAGATATTGAAAAGGGGAGAAGTTCTGTTTTTATTGCATATATCGACGTTTCAGCCGGAATAGAGCGATTTTCGTGTACATCTTCCATCAGTAATATGTACGGAAAATCAGGAACATTTTAGTTAATTCTAATGAAAACACATTTATTTTTATCATTTGTATTGGAAACAACATTGTCATATGTCTTTTCTTTGATCAAAATAATACGAAACCTCGCTCTATGATTTGAATTTAAAATCCTCAAATATGGTTAAATAGTGACTTTTTTCACGTTTTTCATGTAGTTTGATATTACATAAATATATTCATTTTTACCAATATTTCGATACTATTTCATGTAGTATCACGATATGTGATTTGGCCTTGAAATCTCAGAATTTCGCATAATATTGCATTTTAAGCAAGTTTTCTTGCATTTTGTTCCGTACGAAAAATCATCGAATTTAGCAATATTTTGACGTTCATCATCCCATTTTCCTTTATGTGATTTAAACAAAATTTCATCGAATTAGGCAATATTTGGCCGTTTTCCACGTTTTTGTGAATTTTCAGTCCATGGGTATTAATTCATATATATACGATAAAAATGATGCAAACACATAATTGATTAGATAATAACCTTAAATACTTCATTTTCAATCAACTATTTCTTTCTCGTTAAAATACTGAGTAAGATATTAAACGGGGGAGAAGTTCTGATTTTATTGCATATATCGACGTTTCAGCCGGAATAGAGCGGTTTTCGTGTACATCTTCCATCGGTAATATAAACGGAAAATCAGGAACATTTTAGTTAATTCTAATGAAAACACATTTTTTTTATCATTTGTATTGGAAACAACATTGTCATGTCTTTTCTTGGAACTAAATAATACGAAACCTCGCTCTATGATTTGAAGGTAAAATCCTCAAATATGGTAAAATAGTGATTTTTTCACGTTAATCATGTAGTTTGATATTACGCAAATATATTCATATAATATATTCAAATATATTCAACGGGGGAGAAGTTCTGATTTTATTGCATATATCGACGTATCAGCCGGAATAGAGCGGTTTTCGTGTACATCTTCCATCGGTAATATAAACGGAAAATCAGGAACATTTTAGTTAATTCTAATGAAAACACATTTTTTTTATCATTTGTATTGGAAACAACATTGTCATGTCTTTTCTTGGAACTAAATAATACGAAACCTCGCTCTATGATTTGAAGGTAAAATCCTCAAATATGGTAAAATAGTGATTTTTTCACGTTAATCATGTAGTTTGATATTACGCAAATATATTCATTTTTACCAATATTTCGATACTATTTCATGTAGTATCACGATATGTGATTTGGCCTTCAAATCTCAGAATTTCGCATAATATTGCATTTTAAGCAAGTTTTCTTGCATTTTGTTTCGTACGAAAAATCCTCGAATATACCAATATTTTGACGTTTATCATCCCCTTTTCCTTCATGTTATTTAAATAAAATATCATCGAATTAGGCAATATTTTGCCGTTTTCCACGTTTTTGTGAATTTTCAGTCGCTGGGTATTAATTCATATATATACGATAAAAATGATGCTAACACATAATTGATTAGATAACAACCTTAAATACTTCATTGCAATCATCTATTTTTTTCTCGTTAAAATACTGAGTAAGATATTGAAAAGGGGAGAAGTTCGGTTTGTATTGCATATATCGACGTTTCAGCCGGATTAGAGCGGTTTTACGTGTACATCTTCCATCGGTAATATAAACGGAAAATCAGGAACATTTTAGTTAATTCTAATGAAAACACATTTTTTTTATCATTTGTATTGGAAACAACATTGTCATGTCTTTTCTTGGAACTAAATAATACGAAACCTCGCTCTATGATTTGAAGGTAAAATCCTCAAATATGGTAAAATAGTGATTTTTTCACGTTAATCATGTAGTTTGATATTACGCAAATATATTCATTTTTACCAATATTTCGATACTATTTCATGTAGTATCACGATATGTGATTTGGCCTTCAAATCTCAGAATTTCGCATAATATTGCATTTTAAGCAAGTTTTCTTGCATTTTGTTTCGTACGAAAAATCCTCGAATTTACCAATATTTTGACGTTTATCATCCCCTTTTCCTTCATGTGATTTAAATAAAATATCATCGAATTAGGCAATATTTTGCCGTTTTCCACGTTTTTGTGAATTTTCAGTCGCTGGGTATTAATTCATATATATACGATAAAAATGATGCAAACACATAATTGATTAGATAACAACCTTAAATACTTAATTGCAATCATCTATTTTTTTCTCGTTAAAATACTGAGTAAGATATTGAAAAGGGGAGAAGTTCGGTTTGTATTGCATATATCGACGTTTCAGCCGGATTAGAGCGGTTTTACGTGTACATCTTCCATCGGTAATATAAACGGAAAATCAGGAACATTTTAGTTAATTCTAATGAAAACACATTGATTTTTATCATTTGTATTGGAAACAACATTGTCATATGTCTTTTCTTGCATCAAAATAATACGAAACCTCGCTCTATGATTTGAAGTTAAAATCCTCAAATATGGTTAAATAGTGACTTTTTCACGTTTTTCATGTAGTTTGATATTACATATTCATTTTTACCAATATTTCGATACTATTTCATGTTGTATCACGATATGTGATTTGGCCTTGAAATCAAAGAATTTCGCATAATATTGCATTTTAAGCAAGTTTTCTTGCATTTTGTTTTGTACGAAAAATCATCGAATTTAGCAATATTTTGACGTTGATCATCCCCTTTTCCTTTATGTGATTTAAACAAAATATCATGGAATTAGGCAATATTTTGCCGTTTTCCACGTTTTTGTGAATTTTCAGTCCATGGGTATTAATTCATATATATGCGATAAAAATGATGCAAACACATAATTGATTAGATAATAACCTTAAATACTTCATTTTCAATCAACTATTTCTTTCTCGTTAAAATACTGAGTAAGATATTAAACAGGGGAGAAGTTCTGATTTTATTGCATATATCGACGTTCCAGCCGGAATAGAGCGGTTTTCGTGTACATCTTCCATCGGTAATATAAACGGAAAATCAGGAACATTTTAGTTAATTCTAATAAAAACACATTGATTTTTATCATTTGTATTGGAAACAACATTGTCATATGTCTTTTCTTGGGTCTAAATAATACGAAACCTCGCTCAATGATTTGAAGGTAAAATCCTCAAATATGGTAAAATAGTGACTTTTTCACGTTAATCATGTAGTTTGATATTACGCAAATATATTCATTTTTACCAATATTCCGATACTATTTCATGTAGTATCACGACATGTTATTTGGCCTTCAAATCTCAGAATTTCGCATAATATTGCATTTAAGCAAGTTTTCTTGCATTTTGTTTCGTACGAAAAATCATCGAATATAGCAATATTTTGACGTTTATCATCCCATTTTCCTTCATGTGATTTAAACAAAATATCATGGAATTAGGCAATATTTTGCCGTTTTCCACGTTTTTGTGAATTTTCAGTCCATGGGTATTAATTCATATATATACGATAAAAATGATGCAAACACATAATTGATTAGATAATAACCTTAAATACTTCATTTTCAATCAACTATTTGTTTCTCGTTAAAATACTGGGTAAGATATTGAAAAGGGGAGAAGTTCTGTTTTTATTGCATATATCGACGTTTCAGCCGGAATAGAGCGGTTTTACGTGTACATCTTCCATCGGCAATATAAACGGAAAATCAGGAACATTTTAGGTAATTCTAATGAAAACACATTGATTTTTATCATTTGTATTGGAAACAACATTGTCATATGTCTTTTCTTGGATCTAAATAATACGAAACCTCGCTCTATGATTTGTAGTTAAAATCCTCAAATATGGATAAATAGTGACTTTTTTCACGTTTTCATGTAGTTTGATATTACGTAAATATATTCATTTTTACCAATATTTCGATACTATTTCATGTAGTATCACGATATGTGATTTGGCCCTGAAATCTCAGAATTTCGCATAATATTGCATTTTAAGCAAGTTTTCTTGCATTTTGTTTCGTACGAAAAATTATCGAATTTAGCAATATTTTGACGTTTATCATCCCCTTTTCCTTTATTTGATTTAAACAAAATATCATCGAATTAGGCAATATTTTGCCGTTTTTCCACGTTTTTGTGAATTTTCAGTCTATGGGTATTAATTCATTACATATACGATAAAAATGATGCAAACACATAATTGATTAGATAATAACCTTAAATACTTCATTTTCAATCAACTATTTGTTTCTCGTTAAAATACTGAGTAAGATATTGAAACGGGGACAAGTTCTGTTTTTATTGCATATATCGACGTTTCAGCCGGAATAGAGCGGTTTTACGTGTACATCTTCCATCGGTAATATAAACGGAAAATCAGGAACATTTTAGTTAATTCTAATGAAAACACATTGTTTTTTATCATTTGTATTGGAAACAACATTGTCATATGTCTTTTCTTGGAACTAAATAATACGAAACCTCGCTCTATGATTTAAAGGAAAAATCCTCAAATATGGTAAAATAGTAACTTTTTCACGTTAATCATGTAGTTTGATATTACGCAAATATATTCATTTTTACCAATATTTCGATACTATTTCATGTAGTATCACGATATGTGATTTGGCCTTCAAATCTCAGAATTTCGCATAATATTGCATTTTAAGCAAGTTTTCTTGCATTTTGTTTCGTACGAAAAATCATCGAATTTTCGAATATTTTGACGTTTATCATCCCCCTTTCCTTTATTTGATTTAAACATAATATCATCGAATTAGGCAATTATTTTGCCGTTTTCCCACGTTTTTGTGAATTTTCAGTCCATGGGTATTAATTCATATATATACGATAAAAATGATGCAAACACATAATTGATTAGATAATAACCTTAAATACTTCATTTTCAATCAACTATTTGTTTCTCGTTAAAATACTGAGTAAGATATTGAAAAGGGGAGAAGTTCTGTTTTTATTGCATATATCGACGTTTCAGCCGGAATAGAGCGATTTTCGTGTACATCTTCCATCAGTAATATGTACGGAAAATCAGGAACATTTTAGTTAATTCTAATGAAAACACATTTATTTTTATCATTTGTATTGGAAACAACATTGTCATATGTCTTTTCTTGGATCAAAATAATACGAAACCTCGCTCTATGATTTGAAGTTAAAATCCTCAAATATGGTTAAATAGTGACTTTTTTCACGTTTTTCATGTAGTTTGATATTACATAAATATATTCATTTTTACCAATATTTCGATACTATTTCATGTAGTATCACGATATGTGATTTGGCCTTGAAATCTCAGAATTTCGCATAATATTGCATTTTAAGCAAGTTTTCTTGCATTTTGTTCCGTACGAAAAATCATCGAATTTAGCAATATTTTGACGTTTATCATCCCATTTTCCTTTATGTGATTTAAACAAAATATCATCGAATTAGGCAATATTTGGCCGTTTTCCACGTTTTTGTGAATTTTCAGTCCATGGGTATTAATTCATATATATACGATAAAAATGATGCAAACACATAATTGATTAGATAATAAACTTAAATACTTAATTTTCAATCAACTATTTCTTTCTCGTTAAAATACAGAGTAAGATATTAAACGGGGGAGAAGTTCTGATTTTATTGCATATATCGACGTTTCAGCCGGAATTGAGCGGTTTTCGTGTAAATCTTCCATTGGTAATATAAACGGAAAATCAGGAACATTTTAGTTAATTCTAATGAAAACACATTTTTTTTATCATTTGTATTGGAAACAACATTGTCATGTCTTTTCTTGGAACTAAATAATACGAAACCTCGCTCTATGATTTGAAGGTAAAATCCTCAAATATGGTAAAATAGTGATTTTTTCACGTTAATCATGTAGTTTGATATTACGCAAATATATTCATATAATATATTCAAATATATTCAACGGGGGAGAAGTTCTGATTTTATTGCATATATCGACGTTTAAGCCGGAATAGAGCGGTTTTCGTGTACATCTTCCATCGGTAATATAAACGGAAAATCAGGAACATTTTAGTTAATTCTAATGAAAACACATTTTTTTTATCATTTGTATTGGAAACAACATTGTCATGTCTTTTCTCGGAACTAAATAATACGAAACCTCGCTCTATGATTTGAAGGTAAAATCCTCAAATATGGTAAAATAGTGATTTTTTCACGTTAATCATGTAGTTTGATATTACGCATATATATTCATTTCTACCAATATTTCGATACTATTTCATGTAGTATCACGATATGTGATTTGGCCTTCAAATCTCAGAATTTCGCATAATATTGCATTTTAAGCAAGTTTTCTTGCATTTTGTTTCGTAGGAAAAATCATCGAATTTACCAATATTTTGACGTTCATCATCCCCTTTTCCTTTATTTGATTTAAACAAAATATCATCGAATTATGCAATATTTTGCCGTTTTTCCACGTTTTTGTGAATTTTCAGTCTATGGGTATTAATTCATTATATATACGATAAAAATGATGCAAACACATAATTGATTAGATAATAACCTTAAATACTTTATTTTCAATCAACTATTTGTTTCTCGTTAAAATACTGAGTAAGATATTGAAAAGGGGAGAAGTTCTGTTTTTATTGCATATATCGACGTTTCAGCCGGAATAGAGCGATTTTCGTGTACATCTTCCATCAGTAATATGTACGAAAAATCAGGAACATTTTAGTTAATTCTAATGAAAACACATTGATCTTTATTATTTGTATTGGAAACAACATTGTCATATGTCTTTTCTTGGATCAAAATAATACGAAACCTCGCTCTATGATTTGAAGTTAAAATCCTCAAATATGGTTAAATAGTGACTTTTTTCACGTTTTTCATGTAGTTTGATATTACATAAATATATTCATTTTTACCAATATTTCGATACTATTTCATGTAGTATCACGATATGTGATTTGGCCTTGAAATCTCAGAATTTCGCATAATATTGCATTTTAAGCAAGTTTTCTTGCATTTTGTTCCGTACGAAAAATCATCGAATTTAGCAATATTTTGACGTTTATCATCCCCTTTTCCTTTATGTGATTTAAACAAAATATCATCGAATTAGGCAAAAATTTTTTGCCGTTTTCCACGTTTTTGTGAATTTTCAGTCCATGGGTATTAATTCATATATATGCGATAAAAATGATGCAAACACATAATTGATTCGATAATAACCTTAAATACTTCATTCTCAATCAATTATTTCTTTCTCGTTAAAATACTGAGTAAGATATTAAACGGGGGAGAAGTTCTGATTTTATTGCATATATCGACGTTTCAGCCGGAATAGAGCGGTTTTCGTGTACATCTTCCATCGGTAATATAAACGGAAAATCAGGAACATTTTAGTTAATTCTAATGAAAACACATTGATTTTTATCAATTGTATTGGAAACAACATTGTCATATGTCTTTTCTTGGATCAAAATAATACGAAACCTCGCTCTATGATTTGAAGTTAAAATCCTCAAATATGGTTAAATAGTGACTTTTTTCACGTTTTTCATGTAGTTTGATATTACATAAATATATTCATTTTTACCAATATTTCGATACTATTTCATGTAGTATCACGATATGTGATTTGGCCTTGAAATCTCAGAATTTCGCATAATATTGCATTTTAAGCAAGTTTTCTTGCATTTTGTTCCGTACGAAAAATCATCGAATTTAGCAATATTTTGACGTTTATCATCCCATTTTCCTTTATGTGATTTAAACAAAATATCATCGAATTAGGCAATATTTTGCCGTTTTCCACGTTTTTGTGACTTTTCAGTCCATGGATATTAATTCATATATATGCGATAAAAATGATGCAAACACATAATTGATTAGATAATAACCTTAAATACTTCATTTTCAGTCAACTATTTCTTTCTCGTTAAAATACTGAGTAAGATATTAAACGGGGGAGAAGTTCTGATTTTATTGCATATATCGACGTTTCAGCCGGAATAGAGCGGTTTTCGTGTACATCTTCCATCGGTAATATAAACGGAAAATCAGGAACATTTTAGTTAATTCTAATGAAAACACATTGTTTTTTATCATTTGTATTGGAAACAACATTGTCATGTCTTTTCTTGGAACTAAATAATACGAAACCTCGCTCTATGATTTGAAGGTAAAATCCTCAAATATGGTAAAATAGTGATTTTTTCACGTTAATCATGTAGTTTGATATTACGCAAATATATTCATTTTTACCAATATTTCGATACTATTTCATGTAGTATCACGATATGTGATTTGGCCTTCAAATCTCAGAATTTCGCATAATATTGCATTTTAAGCAAGTTTTCTTGCATTTTGTTTCGTACGAAAAATCATCGAATTTATCAATATTTTGACGTTCATCATCCCCTTTTCCTTTATTTGATTTAAACAAAATATCATCGAATTATGCAATATTTTGCCGTTTTTCCACGTTTTTGTGAATTTTCAGTCTATGGGTATTAATTCATTATATATACGATAAAAATGATGCAAACACATAATTGATTAGATAATAACCTTAAATACTTTATTTTCAATCAACTATTTGTTTCTCGTTAAAATACTGAGTAAGATATTGAAAAGGGGAGAAGTTCTGTTTTTATTGCATATATCGACGTTTCAGCCGGAATAGAGCGATTTTCGTGTACATCTTCCATCAGTAATATGTACGGAAAATCAGGAACATTTTAGTTAATTCTAATGAAAACACATTGATTTTTATTATTTGTATTGGAAACAACATTGTCATATGTCTTTTCTTGGATCAAAATAATACGAAACCTCGCTCTATGATTTGAAGTTAAAATCCTCAAATATGGTTAAATAGTGACTTTTTTCACGTTTTTCATGTAGTTTGATATTACATAAATATATTCATTTTTACCAATATTTCGATACTATTTCATGTAGTATCACGATATGTGATTTGGCCTTGAGATCTCAGAATTTCGCATAATATTGCATTTTAAGCAAGTTTTCTTGCATTTTGTTCCGTACGAAAAATCATCGAATTTAGCAATATTTTGACGTTTATCATCCCCTTTTCCTTTATGTGATTTAAACAAAATATCATCGAATTAGGCAATATTTGGCCGTTTTCCACGTTTTTGTGAATTTTCAGTCCATGGGTATTAATTCATATATATACAATAAAAATGATGCAAACACATAATTGATTAGATAATAACCTTAAATACTTCATTTTCAATCAACTATTTCTTTCTCGTTAAAATACTGAGTAAGATATTAAACGGGGGAGAAGTTCTGATTGTATTGCATATATCGACGTTTCAGCCGGAATAGAGCGGTTTTCGTGTACATCTTCCATCGGTAATATAAACGGAAAATCAGGAACATTTTAGTTAATTCTAATGAAAACACATTTTTTTTATCATTTGTATTGGAAACAACATTGTCATGTCTTTTCTTGGAACTAAATAATACGAAACCTCGCTCTATGATTTGAAGGTAAAATCCTCAAATATGGTAAAATAGTGATTTTTTCACGTTAATCATGTAGTTTGATATTACGCAAATATATTCATATAATATATTCAAATATATTCAACGGGGGAGAAGTTCTGATTTTATTGCATATATCGAGGTATCAGCCGGAATAGAGCGGTTTTCGTGTACATCTTCCATCGGTAATATAAACGGAAAATCAGGAACATTTTAGTTAATTCTAATGAAAACACATTTTTTTTATCATTTGTATTGGAAACAACATTGTCATGTCTTTTCTTGGAACTAAATAATACGAAACCTCGCTCTATGATTTGAAGGTAAAATCCTCAAATATGGTAAAATAGTGATTTTTTCACGTTAATCATGTAGTTTGATATTACGCAAATATATTCATTTTTACCAATATTTCGATACTATTTCATGTAGTATCACGATATGTGATTTGGCCTTCAAATCTCAGAATTTCGCATAATATTGCATTTTAAGCAAGTTTTCTTGCATTTTGTTTCGTACGAAAAATCCTCGAATTTACCAATATTTTGACGTTTATCATCCCCTTTTCCTTCATGTTATTTAAATAAAATATCATCGAATTAGGCAATATTTTGCCGTTTTCCACGTTTTTGTGAATTTTCAGTCGCTGGGTATTAATTCATATATATACGATAAAAATGATGCTAACACATAATTGATTAGATAACAACCTTAAATACTTCATTGCAATCATCTATTTTTTTCTCGTTAAAATACTGAGTAAGATATTGAAAAGGGGAGAAGTTCGGTTTGTATTGCATATATCGACGTTTCAGCCGGATTAGAGCGGTTTTACGTGTACATCTTCCATCGGTAATATAAACGGAAAATCAGGAACATTTTAGTTAATTCTAATGAAAACACATTTTTTTTATCATTTGTATTGGAAACAACATTGTCATGTCTTTTCTTGGAACTAAATAATACGAAACCTCGCTCTATGATTTGAAGGTAAAATCCTCAAATATGGTAAAATAGTGATTTTTTCACGTTAATCATGTAGTTTGATATTACGCAAATATATTCATTTTTACCAATATTTCGATACTATTTCATGTAGTATCACGATATGTGATTTGGCCTTCAAATCTCAGAATTTCGCATAATATTGCATTTTAAGCAAGTTTTCTTGCATTTTGTTTCGTACGAAAAATCCTCGAATTTACCAATATTTTGACGTTTATCATCCCCTTTTCCTTCATGTGATTTAAATAAAATATCATCGAATTAGGCAATATTTTGCCGTTTTCCACGTTTTTGTGAATTTTCAGTCGCTGGGTATTAATTCATATATATACGATAAAAATGATGCAAACACATAATTGATTAGATAACAACCTTAAATACTTAATTGCAATCATCTATTTTTTTCTCGTTAAAATACTGAGTAAGATATTGAAAAGGGGAGAAGTTCGGTTTGTATTGCATATATCGACGTTTCAGCCGGATTAGAGCGGTTTTACGTGTACATCTTCCATCGGTAATATAAACGGAAAATCAGGAACATTTTAGTTAATTCTAATGAAAACACATTGATTTTTATCATTTGTATTGGAAACAACATTGTCATATGTCTTTTCTTGCATCAAAATAATACGAAACCTCGCTCTATGATTTGAAGTTAAAATCCTCAAATATGGTTAAATAGTGACTTTTTCACGTTTTTCATGTAGTTTGATATTACATATTCATTTTTACCAATATTTCGATACTATTTCATGTTGTATCACGATATGTGATTTGGCCTTGAAATCTCAAAATTTCGCATAATATTGCATTTTAAGCAAGTTTTCTTGCATTTTGTTTTGTACGAAAAATCATCGAATTTAGCAATATTTTGACGTTGATCATCCCCTTTTCCTTTATGTGATTTAAACAAAATATCATGGAATTAGGCAATATTTTGCCGTTTTCCACGTTTTTGTGAATTTTCAGTCCATGGGTATTAATTCATATATATGCGATAAAAATGATGCAAACACATAATTGATTAGATAATAACCTTAAATACTTCATTTTCAATCAACTATTTCTTTCTCGTTAAAATACTGAGTAAGATATTAAACAGGGGAGAAGTTCTGATTTTATTGCATATATCGACGTTCCAGCCGGAATAGAGCGGTTTTCGTGTACATCTTCCATCGGTAATATAAACGGAAAATCAGGAACATTTTAGTTAATTCTAATAAAAACACATTGATTTTTATCATTTGTATTGGAAACAACATTGTCATATGTCTTTTCTTGGGTCTAAATAATACGAAACCTCGCTCAATGATTTGAAGGTAAAATCCTCAAATATGGTAAAATAGTGACTTTTTCACGTTAATCATGTAGTTTGATATTACGCAAATATATTCATTTTTACCAATATTCCGATACTATTTCATGTAGTATCACGATATGTTATTTGGCCTTCAAATCTCAGAATTTCGCATAATATTGCATTTAAGCAAGTTTTCTTGCATTTTGTTTCGTACGAAAAATCATCGAATATAGCAATATTTTGACGTTTATCATCCCATTTTCCTTCATGTGATTTAAACAAAATATCATGGAATTAGGCAATATTTTGCCGTTTTCCACGTTTTTGTGAATTTTCAGTCCATGGGTATTAATTCATATATATACGATAAAAATGATGCAAACACATAATTGATTAGATAATAACCTTAAATACTTCATTTTCAATCAACTATTTGTTTCTCGTTAAAATACTGGGTAAGATATTGAAAAGGGGAGAAGTTCTGTTTTTATTGCATATATCGACGTTTCAGCCGGAATAGAGCGGTTTTACGTGTACATCTTCCATCGGCAATATAAACGGAAAATCAGGAACATTTTAGGTAATTCTAATGAAAACACATTGATTTTTATCATTTGTATTGGAAACAACATTGTCATATGTCTTTTCTTGGATCTAAATAATACGAAACCTCGCTCTATGATTTGTAGTTAAAATCCTCAAATATGGATAAATAGTGACTTTTTTCACGTTTTCATGTAGTTTGATATTACGTAAATATATTCATTTTTACCAATATTTCGATACTATTTCATGTAGTATCACGATATGTGATTTGGCCCTGAAATCTCAGAATTTCGCATAATATTGCATTTTAAGCAAGTTTTCTTGCATTTTGTTTCGTACGAAAAATTATCGAATTTAGCAATATTTTGACGTTTATCATCCCCTTTTCCTTTATTTGATTTAAACAAAATATCATCGAATTAGGCAATATTTAGCCGTTTTTCCACGTTTTTGTGAATTTTCAGTCTATGGGTATTAATTCATTACATATACGATAAAAATGATGCAAACACATAATTGATTAGATAATAACCTTAAATACTTCATTTTCAATCAACTATTTGTTTCTCGTTAAAATACTGGGTAAGATATTGAAACGGGGAGAAGTTCTGTTTTTATTGCATATATCGACGTTTCAGCCGGAATAGAGCGATTTTACGTGTACATCTTCCATCAGTAATATGTAACGGAAAATCAGGAACATTTTAGTTAATTCTAATGAAAACACATTTATTTTTATCATTTGTATTGGAAACAACATTGTCATATGTCTTTTCTTGGATCTAAATAATACGAAACCTCGCTCTATGATTTGAAGTAAAATCCTCAAATATGGTAAAATAGTGAACTTTTTCACGTTTAATCATGTAGTTTGATATTACATAAATATATTCATTTTTACCAATATTTCGATACTATTTCATGTAGTATCACGATATGTGATTTGGCCTTCAAATCTCAGAATTTCGCATAATATTGCATTTTAAGCAAGTTTTCTTGCATTTTGTTTCGTACGAAAAATCATCGAATTTAGCAATATTTTGACGTTTATCATCCCATTTTCCTTTATTTGATTTAAACATAAATATATCGAATTAGGCAATTATTTTGCCGTTTTCCCACGTTTTTGTGAATTTTCAGTCCATGGGTATTAATTCATATATATACGATAAAAATGATGCAAACACATAATTGATTAGATAATAACCTTAAATACTTCATTTTCAATCAACTATTTCTTTCTCGTTAAAATACATGAGTAAGATATTGAAAAGGGGAGAAGTTCTGATTTTATTGCATATATCGACGTTTCAGCCGGAATAGAGCGATTTTCGTGTACATCTTCCATCAGTAATATGTAACGGAAAATCAGGAACATTTTAGTTAATTCTAATGAAAACACATTTATTTTTATCATTTGTATTGGAAACAACATTGTCATATGTCTTTTCTTGGATCTAAATAATACGAAACCTCGCTCTATGATTTGAAGTTAAAATCCTCAAATATGGTTAAATAGTGACTTTTTTCACGTTTTTCATGTAGTTTGATATTACATAAATATATTCATTTTTACCAATATTTCGATACTATTTCATGTAGTATCACGATATGTGATTTGGCCTTGAAATCTCAGAATTTCGCATAATATTGCATTTTAAGCAAGTTTTCTTGCATTTTGCTTCCGTACGAAAAATCATCGAATTTAGCAATATTTTGACGTTTATCATCTCCATTTTCCTTTATGTGATTTAAACAAAATATCATCGAATTAGGCAATATTTGGCCGTTTTCCACGTTTTTGTGAATTTTCAGTCCATGGGTATTAATTCATATATATACGATAAAAATGATGCAAACACATAATTGATTAGATAATAACCTTAAATACTTCATTTTCAATCAACTATTTCTTTCTCGTTAAAATACAGAGTAAGATATTAAACGGGGGAGAAGTTCTGATTTTATTGCATATATCGACGTTTCAGCCGGAATAGAGCGGTTTTCGTGTAAATCTTCCATCGGTAATATAAACGGAAAATCAGGAACATTTTAGTTAATTCTAATGAAAACACATTTTTTTTATCATTTGTATTTGAAACAACATTGTCATGTCTTTTCTTGGAACTAAATAATACGAAACCTCGCTCTATGATTTGAAGGTAAAATCCTCAAATATGGTAAAATAGTGATTTTTTCACGTTAATCATGTAGTTTGATATTACGCAAATATATTCATATAATATATTCAAATATATTCAACGGGGGAGAAGTTCTGATTTTATTGCATATATCGACGTTTAAGCCGGAATAGAGCGGTTTTCGTGTACATCTTCCATCGGTAATATAAACGGAAAATCAGGAACATTATAGTTAATTCTAATGAAAACACATTGTTTTTTATCATTTGTATTGGAAACAACATTGTCATATGTCTTTTCTCGGAATCTAAATAATACGAAACCTCGCTCTATGATTTGAAGGTAAAATCCTCAAATATGGTAAATAGTGACTTTTTTCACGTTTAATCATGTAGTTTGATATTACGCAAATATATTCATTTTTACCAATATTTCGATACTATTTCATGTAGTATCACGATATGTGATTTGGCCTTCAAATCTCAGAATTTCGCATAATATTGCATTTTAAGCAAGTTTTCTTGCATTTTGCTTTCGTACGAAAAATCATCGAATTTAGCAATATTTTGACGTTCATCATCCCCTTTTCCTTTATTTGATTTAAACAAAATATCATCGAATTATGCAATATTTTGCCGTTTTTCCACGTTTTTGTGAATTTTCAGTCTATGGGTATTAATTCATTATATATACGATAAAAATGATGCAAACACATAATTGATTAGATAATAACCTTAAATACTTTATTTTCAATCAACTATTTGTTTCTCGTTAAAATACTGAGTAAGATATTGAAAAGGGGAGAAGTTCTGTTTTTATTGCATATATCGACGTTTCAGCCGGAATAGAGCGATTTTCGTGTACATCTTCCATCAGTAATATGTAACGGAAAATCAGGAACATTTTAGTTAATTCTAATGAAAACACATTGATTTTTATTATTTGTATTGGAAACAACATTGTCATATGTCTTTTCTTGGAATCAAAATAATACGAAACCTCGCTCTATGATTTGAAGTTAAAATCCTCAAATATGGTTAAATAGTGACTTTTTTCACGTTTTTCATGTAGTTTGATATTACATAAATATATTCATTTTTACCAATATTTCGATACTATTTCATGTAGTATCACGATATGTGATTTGGCCTTGAAATCTCAGAATTTCGCATAATATTGCATTTTAAGCAAGTTTTCTTGCATTTTGCTTCCGTACGAAAAATCATCGAATTTAGCAATATTTTGACGTTTATCATCCCCTTTTCCTTTATGTGATTTAAACAAAATATCATCGAATTAGGCAAAATTTTTGCCGTTTTCCACGTTTTTGTGAATTTTCAGTCCATGGGTATTAATTCATATATATGCGATAAAAATGATGCAAACACATAATTGATTCGATAATAACCTTAAATACTTCATTCTCAATCAATTATTTCTTTCTCGTTAAAATACTGAGTAAGATATTAAACGGGGGAGAAGTTCTGATTTTATTGCATATATCGACGTTTCTGCCGGAATAGAGCGGTTTTACGTGTACATCTTCCATCGGTAATATAAACGGAAAATCAGGAACATTTTAGTTAATTCTAATGAAAACACATTGATTTTTATCAATTGTATTGGAAACAACATTGTCATATGTCTTTTCTTGGATCAAAATAATACGAAACCTCGCTCTATGATTTGAAGTTAAAATCCTCAAATATGGTTAAATAGTGACTTTTTTCACGTTTTTCATGTAGTTTGATATTACATAAATATATTCATTTTTACCAATATTTCGATACTATTTCATGTAGTATCACGATATGTGATTTGGCCTTGAAATCTCAGAATTTCGCATAATATTGCATTTTAAGCAAGTTTTCTTGCATTTTGTTCCGTACGAAAAATCATCGAATTTAGCAATATTTTGACGTTTATCATCCCATTTTCCTTTATGTGATTTAAACAAAATATCATCGAATTAGGCAATATTTTGCCGTTTTCCACGTTTTTGTGACTTTTCAGTCCATGGATATTAATTCATATATATGCGATAAAAATGATGCAAACACATAATTGATTAGATAATAACCTTAAATACTTCATTTTCAGTCAACTATTTCTTTCTCGTTAAAATACTGAGTAAGATATTAAACGGGGGAGAAGTTCTGATTTTATTGCATATATCGACGTTTCAGCCGGAATAGAGCGGTTTTCGTGTACATCTTCCATCGGTAATATAAACGGAAAATCAGGAACATTTTAGTTAATTCTAATGAAAACACATTGTTTTTTATCATTTGTATTGGAAACAACATTGTCATGTCTTTTCTTGGAACTAAATAATACGAAACCTCGCTCTATGATTTGAAGGTAAAATCCTCAAATATGGTAAATAGTGATTTTTTCACGTTAATCATGTAGTTTGATATTACGCAAATATATTCATTTTTACCAATATTTCGATACTATTTCATGTAGTATCACGATATGTGATTTGGCCTTCAAATCTCAGAATTTCGCATAATATTGCATTTTAAGCAAGTTTTCTTGCATTTTGTTTCGTACGAAAAATCATCGAATTTATCAATATTTTGACGTTCATCATCCCCTTTTCCTTTATTTGATTTAAACAAAATATCATCGAATTATGCAATATTTTGCCGTTTTTCCACGTTTTTGTGAATTTTCAGTCTATGGGTATTAATTCATTATATATACGATAAAAATGATGCAAACACATAATTGATTAGATAATAACCTTAAATACTTTATTTTCAATCAACTATTTGTTTCTCGTTAAAATACTGAGTAAGATATTGAAAAGGGGAGAAGTTCTGTTTTTATTGCATATATCGACGTTTCAGCCGGAATAGAGCGATTTTCGTGTACATCTTCCATCAGTAATATGTACGGAAAATCAGGAACATTTTAGTTAATTCTAATGAAAACACATTGATTTTTATTATTTGTATTGGAAACAACATTGTCATATGTCTTTTCTTGGATCAAAATAATACGAAACCTCGCTCTATGATTTGAAGTTAAAATCCTCAAATATGGTTAAATAGTGACTTTTTTCACGTTTTTCATGTAGTTTGATATTACATAAATATATTCATTTTTACCAATATTTCGATACTATTTCATGTAGTATCACGATATGTGATTTGGCCTTGAAATCTCAGAATTTCGCATAATATTGCATTTTAAGCAAGTTTTCTTGCATTTTGTTCCGTACGAAAAATCATCGAATTTAGCAATATTTTGACGTTTATCATCCCCTTTTCCTTTATGTGATTTAAACAAAATATCATCGAATTAGGCAAAAAATTTTTGCCGTTTTCCACGTTTTTGTGAATTTTCAGTCCATGGGTATTAATTCATATATATGCGATAAAAATGATGCAAACACATAATTGATTCGATAATAACCTTAAATACTTCATTCTCAATCAATTATTTCTTTCTCGTTAAAATACTGAGTAAGATATTAAACGGGGGAGAAGTTCTGATTTTATTGCATATATCGACGTTTCAGCCGGAATAGAGCGGTTTTCGTGTACATCTTCCATCGGTAATATAAACGGAAAATCAGGAACATTTTAGTTAATTCTAATGAAAACACATTGATTTTTATCAATTGTATTGGAAACAACATTGTCATATGTCTTTTCTTGGATCAAAATAATACGAAACCTCGCTCTATGATTTGAAGTTAAAATCCTCAAATATGGTTAAATAGTGACTTTTTTCACGTTTTTCATGTAGTTTGATATTACATAAATATATTCATTTTTACCAATATTTCGATACTATTTCATGTAGTATCACGATATGTGATTTGGCCTTGAAATCTCAGAATTTCGCATAATATTGCATTTTAAGCAAGTTTTCTTGCATTTTGTTCCGTACGAAAAATCATCGAATTTAGCAATATTTTGACGTTTATCATCCCATTTTCCTTTATGTGATTTAAACAAAATATCATCGAATTAGGCAATATTTTGCCGTTTTCCACGTTTTTGTGAATTTTCAGTCCATGGATATTAATTCATATATATGCGATAAAAATGATGCAAACACATAATTGATTAGATAATAACCTTAAATACTTCATTTTCAGTCAACTATTTCTTTCTCGTTAAAATACTGAGTAAGATATTAAACGGGGGAGAAGTTCTGATTTTATTGCATATATCGACGTTTCAGCCGGAATAGAGCGGTTTTCGTGTACATCTTCCATCGGTAATATAAACGGAAAATCAGGAACATTTTAGTTAATTCTAATGAAAACACATTGTTTTTTATCATTTGTATTGGAAACAACATTGTCATGTCTTTTCTTGGAACTAAATAATACGAAACCTCGCTCTATGATTTGAAGGTAAAATCCTCAAATATGGTAAAATAGTGTTTTTTTCACGTTAATCATGTAGTTTGATATTACGCAAATATATTCATTTTTACCAATATTTCGATACTATTTCATGTAGTATCACGATATGTGATTTGGCCTTCAAATCTCAGAATTTCGCATAATATTGCATTTTAAGCAAGTTTTCTTGCATTTTGTTTCGTTCGAAAAATCATCGAATTTACCAATATTTTGACGTTTATCATCCCCTTTTCCTTTATTTGATTTAAACAAAATATCATCGAATTAGGCAATATTTTGCCGTTTTTCCACGTTTTTGTGAATTTTCAGTCTATGGGTATTAATTCATTATATATACGATAAAAATGATGCAAACACATAA
Organism: Procambarus clarkii; assembly: GCF_040958095.1. Classification (NCBI taxonomy): domain Eukaryota; kingdom Metazoa; phylum Arthropoda; class Malacostraca; order Decapoda; family Cambaridae; genus Procambarus; species Procambarus clarkii. The sequence continues at coordinate 1,540,134 of NC_091234.1, read as the reverse complement.
TTGATTAGATAATAACCTTAAATACTTTATTTTCAATCAACTATTTGTTTCTCGTTAAAATACTGAGTAAGATATTGAAAAGGGGAGAAGTTTTGTTTATATTGCATATATCGACGTTTCAGCCGGAATAGAGATTTTCGTGTACATCTTCCATCAGTAATATGTACGGAAAATCAGGAACATTTTAGTTAATTCTAATGAAAACACATTGATTTTTTATCATTTGT